>NC_084579.2:25865532-25978032 GCF_033978685.3 Nerophis lumbriciformis
GAATGTTGTCTGTCTATCTGTGTTGGCCCTTTCATGAGGTGCCGACTTGTCCAGGGTGTACACTGCCTTCCGCCCGAAACGCAGCTGAGATAGGCTCCAGCGACCACCCGCGACCCCGATAGGGACAAGCGGTAGAAAATGGATGGATGGATGGATGGATGGATGGATATATATATATTATATATATATACACACATACATATATATATATACGGTATATATATATATGTATATATATATATATATATATATATATATATATATATATATACACACATACATATATATACATAAATACATACATATATATATATATATATATATATATATATATATATATATATATATATGCGGTATATATATATATATATATATATATATACACTGCATATATATATATATATATGCGGTATATATATATATATATATATATATATATACGGTATATATATATATATATACGGTATATATATATATATATATATATATATATATATATATATATATGGGCAGCACGGTGGAAGAGGGTTAGTGCATCTGCCTCACAATA
Source organism: Nerophis lumbriciformis (assembly GCF_033978685.3). NCBI lineage: Eukaryota > Metazoa > Chordata > Actinopteri > Syngnathiformes > Syngnathidae > Nerophis > Nerophis lumbriciformis. The sequence goes on from NC_084579.2 coordinate 25,866,083, forward strand.
CGAAGGTCCTGAGTAGTCTTGGGTTCAATCCCGGGCTCGGGATCTTTCTGTGTGGAGTTTGCATGTTCTCCCCGTGACTGCGTGGGTTCCCTCCGGGTACTCCGGCTTCCTCCCACCTCCAAAGACATGCACCTGGGGATAGGTTGATTGGCAACACTAAATTGGCCCTAGTGTGTGAATGTGAGTGTGAATGTTGTCTGTCTATCTGTGTTGGCCCTGCGATGAGGTGGCGACTTGTCCAGGGTGTACCCCGCCATCCGCCCGATTGTAGCTGAGATAGGCTCCAGCGCCCCCTGCGACCCCAAAAGGGAATAAGCGGTAGGAAATGGATGGATGGATGGATGGATATATATATATATATATATATATATATATATATATATATATATATATATATATATATATATATATATATATATATATATATATATATTTATATATATATATATATATATATATATATATATATATATATATATGTGTATATATACTTATGTTTTCTGTTTTTTTTAGTCACCTTGCTCAGGTTTCAGTTTTTGCTTGTGTATTCGGACAAAGACAGTTTGTGTTTGAGGATAGCCTTTAGTATGAAGACAAAGGGAATGACCAACATGCTCATATGTTTGCAGACAGAAAATGCCACTCTGGTCCGATCCAAAAGCACCAGAGGAGAAAGACAATAGCGAATCCCGGGCGTCAGACTCGAGAGCCCAATGGCCACCATTCAGTCACGCTCGTTAGAGGCTTTTCCACTCTCACAGTTATTCAGGTGCTTCCACAGTTTACAGCATGGGTATCAAACTCAAGGCCCGGGGACCACATAATTTTACCTGGCCCGCAAAAGCCTGGAATTGATTTGCCTAGAGTTGGGAAGGGATTCATTCCTGGGTGGATCTCATGTGAGAGGAAGGTGGGGGGGTTAATCATTTTGCAATGCAGTCTGCTGAAAATGATGAAAAGTGCCACTCTACATAGCAACTGACGCTGTGGTCAAAGTTTTAATTGCCATCTGGTGGCTAAAGTGGATAGTGCACGCCTCAAATCCATCACGTTTTATGTGTCAGGTAAATCGCGATGAATGGGGTCAATCAACCAATTTGACAGACAAAAATACATCAAGAAATTTTCAACTTGATCTAATATTACATTGCAAACATGCTTTGGTAAGTGTTATAGGCTTGACTTATGATTTTAAATGTACTGTAAATATATTTTTTACTGTAAAAAAATAATAATAATCTTATCGTAAATAAAAAAAACCTGTGGTATCGTTTTTCCATTTAGAGTAATAGTCTATAAAAAAAAAAAAGATTTTACAGTAAAAACTGTGGTACTGTTTTTTCCATTTTGCATTTCTATGCTGTAAAAAAACTCGTCAAAATAAATGTCAGGTTTTTTTACAGCAAAATCTACAGATTTATTTTAAAGTGTTTGTAAAAAAGATATATCTAATTAATAAATGTGTAATAATATCGTGTGGCAATTTATATGTATATATTATTCAATGCTACATATGGCCCTCAAAGAAAAGGAGTGTGACACACCAGTTTTAGAGCCTTGGAGGATGGATTTGAAGGATTTGACACTGCAGGAGGAACAATGCATTGTGGGTACGGGCGATGAGAAGACGCCAAGAGACAGACTCACACATCAGCAGGATGGACGTGAGCTTCAAAACACAACAACACTGCCGCTTTCTCACCTTGGAAACAAGCCCAAGTTTTCTCCCTGTCTCTCCGATTGTCCATCTCGTCTGGGGGAAGAAGAAGCGATGCGGAGAACAACAACCAAAAATGGGATACACAGCAAGTCGGCGTCTGGCTGGGACTGTAACAAGAAAAACTTTCAGATAAAGGAAGCAGCGCAGCAATAAATCACATGGGATTGGAACGTGTCCGCTGTTGGAATACAAAAGGGGGGCAATGCTATAAGGGAGTGAATGATGCTATGGGAAAGTCAAAGTTCCACACGGAAACAAACAGTCGGAAAGGTGAGGAGGGAATACAGGAACAAATAGAAAAAGGAGACAAAAGTCAGAGGAGTTATGGAGGATGATAAGAAACTGAGGTTCCTTCATAACAAAAGCTATGGTTGCCATGACTTTGTAGCTAAACAGCCTCAAGTGCTGCTGTTTACATGTACAAATGGGAACATGTAAGTAAGTCATCAATCAATCAATCAATCTTTATTTATATAGCCCTAAATCACAAGTGTCTCAAAGGGCTGCACAAGCCACAACGACATCCTCGGTACAAAGCCCACATACGGGCAAGGAAAAACTCACCCCAGTGGGACGTCGATGTGAATGACTATGAGAAACCTTGGAGAGGACCGCATATGTGGGTAACCCCCCCCCTCTAGGGGAGACCGAAAGCAATGGATGTCGAGTGGGTCTGACATAATATTGTGAGAGTCCAGTCCATAGTGGATCCAACATAATAGTAAGAGTCCAGTCCATAGTGGGGCCAGCAGGACACCATCCCGAGCGGAGACGGGTCAGCAGCGTAGAGATGTTCCCAGCCGATGCACAGGCGAGCGGTCCACCCCGGGTCCCGACTCTGGACAGCCAGCACTTCATCCATGGCCACCGGACCTGTGCCCCCCCCCCCCTCAAGGAAAAGGGGAGCAGAGGAGAAAAGAAAAGAAACGGCAGATCAACTGGTCCAACAGGGGGGCTATTTAAAGGCTAGAGTATACAAATGAGTTTTAAGATGGGACTTAAATGCTTCTACTGAGGTAGCATCTCTAATTGTTACCGGGAGGGCATTCCATAGTACTGGAGCCCGAATAGAAAACGCTCTATAGCCCGCAGACTTTTTTTGGGCTCTGGGAATCACTAATAAGCCGGAGTTCTTTGAACGCAGATTTCTTGCCGGGACATATGGTACAATACAATCGACAAGATAGGACGGAGCTAGACCGTGTAGTATTTTATACGTAAGTAGTAAAACCTTAAAGTCACTTCTTAAGTGCACAGGAAGCCAGTGCAGGTGAGCCAGTATAGGCGTAATATGATCAAACTTTCTTGTTCTTGTCAAAAGTCTAGCAGCCGCATTTTGTACCAACTGTAATCTTTTAATGCTAGACATAGGGAGACCCGAAAATAATACGTTACAGTAGTCGAGACGAGACGTAACGAACGCATGAATAATGATCTCAGCGTCGCTAGTGGATAAAATAGAACGAATTAAGTAAGTAAGTAAGTAAGTAAGTAAGTAAATTTTATTTATGAAGCGCTTTTCACAGATAAAATCACAAAGCGCTGTACAAAACATAGGTGAAGTAAAACAACATTTCAATTAAAACAACGGGGGCAACATCATAAAAAGAATACAAAGTGGATTAAGTGTTACGGTTGTAGACAGGAGGGACCTCGTCTTAGCTCTATGTTTATTTATATACAGTATATGAACATATATATACAAACCCCGTTTCCATATGAGTTGGTAAATTGTGTTAGATGTAAATATAAACGGAATACAATGATTTGCAAATCATTTTCAACCCATATTCAGTTGAATTTGCTACAAAGACAACATATTTGATGTTCAAACTGATAAACATTTTTTTTTTTGCAAATAATCATTAACTTTAGAATTTGATGCCAGCAACACGTGACAAAGAAGTTGGGAAAGGTGGCAATAAATACTGATAAAGTTGAGGAATGCTCATCAAACACTTATTTGGAACATCCCACAGGTGAACAGGCAAATTGGGAACAGGTGGGTGCCATGATTGGGTATAAAAGTAGATTCCATGAAATGCTCAGTCATTCACAAACAAGGATGGGGCGAGGGTCACCACTTTGTCAACAAATGCGTGAGCAAATTGTTGAACAGTTTAAGAAAAACCTTTCTTAACCAGCTATTACAAGGAATTTAGGGATTTCACCATCTACGGTCCGTAATATCATCAAAGGGTTCAGAGAATCTGGAGAAATCACTGCACGTAAGCAGCTAAGCCCGTGACCTTCGATCCCTCAGTCTGTACTGCATCAACAAGCGACGTCAGTGAGTAAAGGATATCACCACATGGGCTCAGGAACATTTCAGAAACCCACTGTCAGTAACTACAGTTCGTCGCTACATCTGTAAGTGCAAGTTAAAACTCTGCTGAGCAAGGCGAAAACCGTTTATCAACAACACCCAGAAACTCCGTCGGCTTTGCTGGGCCTGAGCTTATCTAAGATGGACTGATACAAAGTGGAAAAGTGTTCTGTTGTCTGACGAGTCCACATTTCAAATTGTTTTTGGAAACTGTGGACGTTGTGTCCTCCAGACCAAAGAGGAAAAGAACCCCATTCGGATTGTTATAGGCGCAAAGTTGAAAAGCCAGCATCTGTGATGGTATGGGGGTGTATTAGTGCCCAAGACATGGGTAACTTACACATCTGTGAAGGCGCCTTTAATGCTGAAAGGTACATACAGGTTTTGGAGCAATATATGTTGCCATCCAAGCAACGTTACCATGGACGCCCCTGCTTATTTCAGCAAGACAATGCCAAGCCACGTGTTACATCAACGTGGCTTCATAGTAAAAGAGTGCGGGTACTAGACTGGCCTGCCTGTAGTCCAGACCTGTCTCCCATTAAAAATGGGTGGCGCATTATGAAGCCTAAAATACCACAACGGAGACCCCCGGACTGTTGAACAACTTAAGCTGTACATCAAGCAAGAATGGGAAAGAATTCCACCTGAGAAGCTTAAAAAATGTGTCTCCTCAGTTCCCAAACATTTACTGAGTGTTGTTAAAAGGAAAGGCCATGTAACACAGTGGTGAACATGCCCTTTCCCAACTACTTTGGCACGTTTTTCAGCCATGAAATTCTAAGTTAATTATTATTTGCAAAAAAAAAAAAAGTTTATGAGTTTGAACATCAAATATCTTGTCTTTGTAGTGCATTCAATTGAATATGGGTTGAAAAGGATTTGCAAATCATTGTATTCTGTTTATATTTACATCTAACACAATTTCCCAACTCATATGGAAACAGGGTTTGTAAATAATAAATAATAATAATAATAAACAAGGGAATGGAGTGTGACTAATCCAAAAGTGTATGGTGTGCGACTATGTGTAGGAATTAAATGAGGAGTGTTACCCGTAGTGTTGAGCGAGAGGCGGAACTCCAAGAGGGGCAAGGCTCGCTCGGAGGTCCGTGAGCAGACGCGAGGTCGAGGGGAGGAGAGAGGTGTCAAAGTTCGTGTCCAGGCGGGTGGTCGAGATCCAAGAGGCCTCCAGGGAAGCGGAGGGAATACGGGGAGACGAGACACACTGTTCGTGGCGTGGGGACGGAGGTATGCTGCTGGAAGGCGACAAGGAGGACACGAGACAATTGAACACGGCGGGGGAGAATAGAAAAGAGTGCATAGAGTTAGATATGTTCGGCTTACTGTACAGGACAGGTCACTATGTTCTGGCACAGGATGCAGGTTCGCACTGGCTTAAGAAGGCAGATCCTCTCATCAGTGACAGGTGTGTTGATTGCTGATGATTGAATGCAGCTGCTTGTTGCAGCCGAAATGGCGCACGCCTGGCGCGCTCCTGGGGTGCGCTCGGGCCATGACATTAAGAATGATAGTGGAAAGGTGCATTAACTAAAAGCTTTACTAAAAAGAGAAGTTTTCAAATGTTTTTTTAAATTGTCAACACAGTCAAAATCACGGAGGGACTGGTGCAAATTGTTCCAGAGTCTGGGAGCTATAGCCAGGTCTCCACGGTTTTTAAAAACAAGTTTTTGGGATCTCCATCAGTGTGTGAATGTGTGTGTGAATGGGTAAATGTGGAAGTAGTGTCAAAGCGCTTTGAGTACCTTGAAGGTAGAAAAGTGCTATACAAGTACAACCCATTTATCATTTATTTATTATCTTTAGAAGACCCTGGCCTGAAGACCGGAGGCTGGGCCCTGAAGAGTAGGGGCATAGCAAGTCAGTGATGTACTGAGGGGCCCCACCATGCATGTCAGGACTAAAATTGTAAACTCAATGCGGAATTTAATTGGAAGCCAATGAACACTGGATAAAACGGGGCTGTTCTAGGTGCACCGATCAAAAGTCTGGCAGCCGTATTTTGTACAGTCGGAAGTCTCTTTAGCTTTGGCATGTTGAATAGAGTGAAAAGAACATTGCAATAGTCAATACGAGATTAAATGAACGCCTGAATGATCATTTCGAGATCCAATTTTGACAACAAACTTCTCACTTTAGAAATATTTCTGAGATGATAAAAACAGTTTTTGGTCAGTTGACGACAGCGACCCTCCAAAGACATTGACTAATCCAATACAACCCCAAGGTTTCTGAGGCTGCTTTTAACAGATGCACCCAGAGCACCCAGGGTGTTCTTGATCAGGGAGATCTTTTTATCGGGAGCAATTATCAGAGTTTCCGTTTTGTTAGAATTTATCTGGAGGAAATTTGAGAACAACCAGTTTTTAATACAGGATACGCACTCCAAGAACTCAGATAAAAAGTGAAACTCTGAATCTAGTGGGGGCCCTTAGGGAGATTTTAGGGTGTGTTCGTTCACTTTTGTCTAAAAGCGCCAAATTTGGCACAGGTGTAGCTCAGGGCATACTTAAATGATTTGGCTCGGGCGGCCCCCCCGGTGACCTTTGGGGTCGCCACAGCGGCTGATCCAATATGGCCACCACCTGAACACGCTTTTGCCTCTACATTTGAACCAGATGAGCTACAAATCCAAACTTGGTGTCTATTTCATGTTGTTTGACAATTAGAAATATGATGGAAAAATCATCTTTATAATTGGGTGTGTCTGGACACCTAATTAGCATATTTCCAAGATGGCGGCTATGTAAAAATGAGGTGTACCTTAACTTTTGATACTTTTGGCAAACTATTTGAGGTTTTTTGCGCATCAGAAACATACTGGAATGATCAGATTTATGATAATTTATTTATTAGAGCACTTTAATTTCCATATTAACTACATAGCCATTATCTACCAAAATGTATTGCACATATATTCCAACACAGATAGAATGTAAAGCTACAGATATATTTCATTGTAACATTAGTAAAAGTAGAGAAAGTCAGTGTTACCCCTCCTTCCCCCTGTAATATAGGTTTCTGTTTCAACAGAAACAGAAAGGTATCTTACAGAGCAGGCTCCGACACTGTTACCCACACAGTGTGATAATAGTTTGGTCCCTCGACAGGCTACTGTTGTGTCTCCTGACTTCTCCTGATGTGAAAATCATACAGAAGAGTTTATCTATGTACAGTCATTCAACTGCCTAATCTAACACTGTGAAAATCATCAACTTTATTTTCATGTAATGCATTTTTCAGTGTAGCTATTATCAAACAATATGGCCTCCACATCATCTGATAGTAATAGTAGCAGCAGCAGCATCAATTGGGATTTATGCCAATTACAGTCTGATGACCCCTTACAAACACCCAAAAGCGAAGGACTTTTGTCGCTCGAAAAGGATCTCAAAGATTTCATTGAAATTGCGAATGCTATACCTTCATGTATAAATGTCACAATTGATCAATTGAATGATGGTTCAGGTATCGCATCAACACTTGTATTAAGTAAGGCCAGATACCACAAACGCTGCAGAAGCTACTCTAGTAGTTCTCGTGTTAAAAGGGCTGGAAAGCATGAGGATCATGCTGTCTCCTCCTTATTAAGTCCTAAAAAGCTTCGATCAAGTCATCCCCAAACCAGTGGTGTTCATTGGGGTAGGATACGAAAGATCTGCACAAGGCATTAACAAAAAATGTTGATTCCAAAATGAAAAGCTGGGCAGAATCTAGTAAAGATTTTAAACTTCTTGGGAGACGAGTTACTCAAGCGTCTGATGTGCACGCAGCAGATGTGTACTATCATACCAAATGTTATCTGAACTTGAGATATGCAGCACAAGTTGCACAACATAAAACATCTTCCAGCATATCAGAAGAAGAAGCATCTACCAGTGAATCCAGGTAACCTTTGACCCTCTGACTATAGCGCAAATCGTTGCCCTAGTTGAGGATTCAGCTTGCTCCTTCACAATTTCAAATTTAAGGCAACTCTATAGAATGAATGAAGGTGGGCATGTCTGTTGTTATAATGAACCTCACACATCCCCTCTCTTTTCTGCCTGACTGGAGTGAACACCAGAAAGGGAGGGAGACGTACATTGCAAGCATGCAAAAAGTGTAGCTAGAGGCCATGATTCCAACCAGATTGATCAAGATGAGGCACTTTTGTTGACAAGGGCTGCCTTGGTTTTACACAAGTATTGTTTACAACCAGGACACAAATATGATGGCACCTTACCTTCCAACTGTCTTATGGTATCTGTTGTTGAACCTTTAAGAGTATTCAATGACGTTGTCCTACAAGGACCAGGACTCCTCAAAGCCTATGAGGGTCCAGCACACTAACCTGAATGCGCACACTTGGTGCAGCTTTTGTCAAGTAATTGGGGAACAAAAACAACAACAACCTCACCCCCCCAAAAATAATTTAAAAAAATAAAAAAGAGAGAGAAGAAGACAGCCAACACGAGGCCTTCCCCGCAAGTAGCCAAAGAGTAGTTGCCCTTTAAGCGAAACCAATGTCACAACCACAGCCCACCCCCTCTCCCCCCCCGACATTTCATATAAACATTAGAAAAGAATCATGCATGTTGTACCAGGTTTTACTCGTAACAATGCCCAAGTTACGTCCAATGTCTTCAGAATAGCAAAACGCCACTTGGAAAAATGCAATTTAGGGGTCTAGACACACCCAAAAATAAAAAAAAGCATTCCAACACATTTCTAATTGTCAAAACACATGAAATAGACATCAAGTTTACATTTGTAGCCCATCTGTTTCAAATGTTAGAGACAAAAGCTATTACAAGTGGCGGCCATATTTGATTGGCCGCTGTGGTGACCCCAAAGGTCACCGGCGCGGGCGCCCTAGTTAAATCATATAAGTATGCCCTGAGCTACACCTGTGCCAAATTTGGCACTTTTAGACAAAAGTGAAAAAAATATCCCTAAAGGCCTCCACTAATCATTGAAGGAGCATAACAGTTGAATATATCTGCATAGAAATTATAAGAAACATTTTTAAAACTACTGATCAACCTCCCAAACGGCATCAGATACAAAAAATAAATAAACCAGGCCCCAGAACAGAACCCTGGGCCACACCACATGACAGGTTGGACACATTGGACATTACATCATTAAAATCAACATTAAAACTTCTTCCATTTATATAAGAAGTAAACCACTGGAGAACAGCACCAGAAAACTTCATCTCATATTTGAGGCGATCTATCAGTATGCTGGTAAAACCAAAACTGTGTAGCGACCATAGTCAGCGGCCATCATCACGTCACTGGAAACTTTCAAAAGAGCAGTTTCGGTGGAGTGAACTAACCTAAAGCCAGATTGGTATTTAACATAAAAATCATGCTGTTCCAAAAATGAGGTTAGCTGCTTAGTTACCACTTTTTCAATTATTTTTGACATGAAGGGAAGTTTTGATTTGAGAACAATAAAGAAGTACACCGCTGAGGCTGTGGGGGAGCTGCGCGCATGTTTGGAGACGACAGACTGGGAGGCAATTGGAGCGGCCCCGGACAATCTGGACGAGTAAACGGACAGTGACCTCATACATACAGTTCAATGAGGCTCGCATCATTCCAACGCGCACCAGGACTTGTTATAACAACGACAAGCCTAGGTTCACACCCAAGCTCCGACAGCTGCGCAAGGAGAAGGAGGCTGCGCGGAGGAGCGGGGACCGGAGCACCTACAGAGAAGCGAAGTACCACTTCAGCAGGGAAGTGGTGAAAGCTAAATCTGTGTACTCTAACCGTCTACAGGAACAGTTCAGCTCCAATGACTCTGCAGCCGTGTGGAGGGGGCTGAGGGCCCTTACGAACTGTAAGCCCAAAGCCCCCCAGGCCCTGAACGACCGGACTCTCGCCCAGGGCCTCAATACACGAACGGCCATCAGCTCCTCATAGCTCTGCTCCCCCCACCATCACCACCACCACCAATGACCCCAGCATTTCATCAAAGGACTCCAGCACCTCATCAAAGGACTCCAGCACCTCATCAAAGGACTCCAGCACTTCATCAAAAGGACTCCAGCACTTCATCAAAAGGACTCCACAGACCCCTCACCGACCTCCCACTTTGCCCTCTCCATCCGGTAGGAGGATGTGCACCGGCAGTTCTTGAAGCTAAACACACGGAAGGCATGAGGATGGTGTGTCCCCCTCCAACCTGAGACACTGCGCAGATCAGCTTGCTCCAGTCTTCACGGACAATTTTAACACCTCTCTGGAGCTATGCCGTGTGCCATCCTGCTTCAAGACCTCCACCATCATCCCTGTCCTCAAGAAACCACGGATCACAGGAGTTAACGTTTGTGGTCATGAATTATTTTGAGCGCTTGGTCTTGCCCCAACTCAAGGACATCACCGCCCCCATCCTGGACCCACTGCAGTTTGCCTACAGAGCCAACGGGTCTGTGGATGATGCCGTGAACCTGACTCTCCACTTCATCCTAGAGCATCTGGACTCTCCAGGAACCTACGCCAGCATCCTGTTTGTGGACCTCAGCTCTGCCTTCAACACCATGCTCCCTGAACTGCTACGAGACAAGCTCTACCAGCTCAGAATGCCCGACTCCCTCTGCAGATGGATCAATGACTTCTTGACGGACCGAAGACAGCACGTGCGGCTGGGGAAGATTGTCTCGGACAGTCGACCCACGAACAATGGTACTCCTCAGGGCTGTGTACTTCCCCCTGGTTCTTCTCCCTGTATACAAACTGCTGCACATCCAGTCACCTAAAACTGATCAAGTTTGCGGACGACACCACCCTCATCAGGCTAATCTCGGATGGCGATGAGTCCGCCTACAGGAGAGAGGTGGACCGGCTGGCGTCCTGGTGCAGCCACAACAACCTGGAGCTGAACGCCCAGAAGACAGTGGAGATGATCATGGACTTTAGGAAAGTCACAGCTCCACCATCCCCCCTCACCCTGATGGATTCTCCCACCTCCGAATCCATCGTGGACTCTTTCCGTTTCCTGGGCACCACCATCAGGACCTCAAGTGGGAGCTGACCATCAGCTCCCTCATCAAGAAGGCCCAGCAGAGGATGTACTTCCTGCGGCAGCTGAGGAAACTTAAGGTGCCGACCGAGATGCTGGTGCAGTTCTACACGGCCATCATCGAGTCCATCCTCACCTCCTCCATCACTGTGTGGTTCCCCGGCGCCACAGTCCGGGACAAACATCGACTGCAGCGCATCGTACGGGCTGCTGAGAAAGTGATTGGCTGCAGGCTCCCATCCCTCCAGGACATGTTCTCCTCCAGGACCAGGAGGCGTGTGGGTCGGATCACAGCTGACTCTTCTCACCCTGGACATAAACTATTCTCCCTTTTCCCCTCAGGCAGGAGACTGTGGTCCATCCAGACCCACACCTCCCGCCACCTGAACAGTTTTTCCCCTCGGCCATCAGACACATGAACAATAACAAGATCTGATAGCTCAGTTATAGCTCATTGTATTCCTATTCCTATTGTGTTTTATGTTGCACGATTGCACCAAGAAAAATTCCTAGTTTGTGAACCCGTTCTCAAACAATGGCAATAAAAATCTATTCTGATTCTGATTCTGAACTATTCTGATTCTGATATGGGCCGGTAATTTATAGGCTCCACCGGATCAAGATTAGGGTTTTTAAGAATGGGGTTCACCACAGCATGTTTAAAAAAGCTGGGGATCGAGCCAGACTAAAGTGAAAGGTTTATCAATTTTACCACCCAAGGACCAACATGTGCAACATTACCTAAATATCTTAGGGGTGTCCTATGATACCTCCAATACCGATATGAAGCCTTGAGTCTTGGTTGATACAAATAGTAATCAGATATCATCACAAAACGTGTGTTCGAGTAAAATTAGGCAGAAAACAATGGTAGGTATGCAAAAGATAGATAGATAGATGGATAGATAGATAGATAGATAGATAGATAGATAGATAGATAGATAGATAGATAGATAGATAGATAGATAGATAGATAGATAGATAGATAGATAGTACATCCACAAGAGTTTTTTTTACAAATGTTGAAGGAGCGCAGCCTCCTCAGGAAGTATAGCCTGCTGTGTCCTTTCCTGTACAAGTGGTCCGTGTTAACAGTCCAGTCCAGCTTATTGTCCACCCACACCTCGAGGTACTTGAATGAGTCCACGGTCTGTACCTCGACTCCCTCGATCACAATAGGTTGTGACCTTGGACTCGACCTCCCAAAGTCAATGACCAGCTCCTTGGTCTTTGACGGATTGAGCTGCAAGAGGTTCCTGTGGCACTAGTCAGCAAAGTCCCTCACCAGGCTCCGAAACTCCTCCTCTCTCCCGTCCCTGATGCACCCGACGATGGCTGTGTCATCCGCGTACTTCTGGGTGTGACACAGCTCTGAGTTGTAGCAGAAGTCAGCGGTGTACAGGGTGAAGAGAAGAGGGGCCAGCACCGTTCTCTGAGGTGCTCCGGAGCTGCTGTGTTACGATCCGCTGCCCGGATCATAGTTTGTTTATGTTTGAGTCACATGTGTTTTCAGCACCTTGAGTTTCGTTTGTTTCTGTTGCCATGACGGCAGATTATACACACCTGCCTCTGGTTAGTGTCCGGGACGCGCACCTGTTGCCCGGGCGCTAATCAGAGGGCTATTTAGTCTTTGTCCTGGCCTCACTCGGTCTGGCTTCCTAGTTTGTTCCCATACAACTGATAACGACAACTTAGATTCCCGCTAGCTTTTCACGCTATGCCATTTTGCCTGCTAGCTCCCACGCTAGTCCTTTTGTTTTTGCCTTTTGCTATTTGCACGTCTTTTGTTCGTTCCCCGTACGATTTATATTTTCAATAAATTATTTTCCTACCTGCAAGCTGTGTCCGAAGCCGTCTGCATCCTTGGGAGAACCACACCCGCATCACGATGCGACCCAGTCGTTACAGTATCACTACACTTCAGAAAACCACTGTCACTAAATACAGTTGGTCACTACATCTGTAAGTGCAAGTTAAAGCTCTACTATGCAAAAACAAAAGGACTAGCGTGGGAGCTAGCAGACAGGCAGTATAGTATTGACATATTTGTTCTAACATATTGTTTTGTTCTATTTTTAAATTGTTGCTGCTTATTGTACAATGTACTTAGTTGAGAATTGTATTATTTTTTTTACAGATTTTGCCAATCCTTTGTCACTTTTTCCTTAATAAAAAGAACTGGCAACAAATCTACCTTCTATTTCTGGTTGGTATCAACACTTCAGTCATCAACAATCAGCATCATCAGAGAAATGGATATTGAGACAGTGCATGACTGACTTGGTAGGATATGTACAGCAAGTAGTGGACATAGAGAGAGATATCAGAAAGTATAAGAAAAAGTATCTACTGTCACAGTTCAATTAAAAGTAGAACAAAGGAACCCAAGGATGCAGATGGAACGTTAGTAAATAGTTCTTTACTAAACAAAAAGGCACTCACAACAATAATCCAAAAATAGAAGATAACAAAAAGCGACGGTGCGAAAAAGAGCACCGTGATAAAAAGAACAAAAGCTAATATACAAAGCTAACTAAACTTGGGTCGGAGTTGCAAAACGTGCAAACTAACATAGTACATACCAAGCTGGATGGCACTGGAAATAGCCAAGAAGGTAAGAAGCGTAAATACCAGCAGCATAGGAATCTTCATACGACAGGAGTCGAGGAGTGGAATTGCCGAGTGCCGTCCAGCTGAAGAGGTACTGCTTAAATAGTGTAAGGCTGATTGGACGTGCACGTCTCACAACTCCGCCCACAGGGAAACACAGGAACTCTAGGAAGAAGACAAACAATAAGAGCCAGGTCTGCTGCACCAACAAAGGCAAACTGAACACAAACCACAAGATGGCAGCAGGCGGTGACAGTATTCCCCCCCTAATCAACGGACGCCCCCTGGCGGGCCTTCTGGTTTTCCGGGAAATCTATGATAAAAATCCGATATTAGTGATTTATCAATAATAAGGGAACGTGAAATCCAAGAACGATCCTCCGGCGGGTAACCCTTCCAGTCGATCAGAAATTGCACCCCCCTGCCCCGCTTCCTGGTGTCCAGAATGGTGTTGACCGTATAGGCTGGATGACCCTCCACCTGCTGAGGAGCTGGGGGGACACTGGTGGAGGGCTAAGGTCACTCGACTCGACAGGCTTTAGGCGGGAGACATGGTAGACCGGATAAGACTTAAAAGACTTGGGTACCTTGAGTCGAGCTGTGACGGGAGTGATCATCTGCTTCACCTCGTATGGTCCGATGAACCTAAGTGCCCGTTTCTTAGACTCTCCTGGCAGTGTAATGTCTTTAGATGATAGCCAAACCTTCTGGCCGAGTTTGTAGTCGGGAGCGGGTCTGCGATGGCGATTTGCCAAGATCTGGTTCCGACTGGCCGTGCGAGACAAGGCGGCACGGGTATCACGCCACACACGATGCACACGGCGCAGGAAGGTAGTCACGGAGGGGACAGTGGACTCGACCTCTTGAGAGGAGAAGATGGGAGGTTGGAAACCATGCACCACATGAAAAGGAGACAGGCCAGTAGATGAACAGATGAGGGTGTTACGGGCATACTCCATCCATGGGAGATAGGTGGACCACAGTGAAGGAAGCTGGTGACAAACACATCTCAGAGCCGCCCCTAAGTCCTGGTTGGCTCTTTCCGACTGTCCATTAGATTGTGGGTGGTACCCTAACAAGTTGCAGAATGATCTCCATGTAGCAGATGAAAATTGAGGACCTCTGTCTGACACCACATCCATGGGGATCCCGTGAAGTCGAACCACATGAGTGACCAGAAGCTTGGCGGTCTCCAGGGAGGAGGGAAGTCTGCGAAGGGGGACAAAGTGTGTGAATTTAGAGAATCTGTCTACTATAGTGAGGATGACAGAAAAGCCCCTGGAGATGGGTAGACCTGTGACAAAGTCCAGAGCGATGTGCGACCATTGACGGGAGGGGATGGGAAGGGGCTGCAGCAACCCCACAGGAGCTTGATGGGAAGCCTTGCTCCTGGCGCAAACAGGGCATGCAGCCACAAACTTCTTAGTGTCGGTGTGAATGGTAGGCCACCAGAACCGCTGTGTGAGCAGGAACTCCGTGCGTCTGGCACCTGGATGGCAGGCAATCTTGGAGGTGTGAGCCCACGACAAGACCTCTGCACGTAGAGTTCTTGGCACAAAAAGGCGGCCAGGAGGACATCCAGCAGGTGATGGGGAGTCCTTGATAGCCTCTGACACACGTCTCTCTACCTCCCACTGTACTGCGCCAAGGATCCGGGACTGAGGAAGGATAGTCTCTGGGGGAGTGTCTTCTGTAGGAGGAGAGAACATCCTAGACAAGGCATCAGGCCTTCCATTGAGTGAGCCCGGGCAAAAAGTGATACAGAAGTTGAACCTTGTGAGGAAGAGGGACCACCGGACCTGGCGGGGATTGAGACGTTGGGCAGAGCGGAGGTAGGCTAGGTTCCGATGATCCGTGTAAATGATGAAGGGGTGTTTGGCACCCTCCAGCCAGTGCCTCCATTCTTGAAGGGCGAGGATCACTGCCAGAAGCTCTCGGTTCCCGATATCATAGTTCCTCTCCGCAGGGGAAAGGCGTTTGGAGAAGAAGGCGCAAGGGTGCAATTTCTGATCGGAACTGGAATGCTGGGACAAAACAGCCCCTACCCCGGTGTCCGATGCGTCCACCTCGACAAAAAAGGGGAGATCAGGATTAACGTGGACTAACACAGGAGCAGAGGTAAAAAGGCATTTAAGGCGTCGAAAAGCGTGGTCAGCCTCCGAAGACCACACAAAAGGAACCTTAGCGGACGTTAATTTATTTAACGGTTGAGCTACTATACTGAAGTCTCTAATAAAACGCCGGTAAAAATTAGCAAACCCCAAAAACCTCTGCAGCAGCTTCCTGGAGGACGGTGTTGGCCAGTCTGCAACCGCTTGGACCTTAGCCGGGTCTGGCTTAACCTGCCCCCTCTCAACAATCAATCCCAAAAACTACACTGTGGGCGATAGAAAAGTGCACTTTTGGGGCTTGACAAATAAACGGTTCTCCAAAAGTCTCTGTAAGACCAAACGGACATGCTGATGGTGTAATTCAATGGAGCGTGAAAAAATAAGTATGTCATCCAAGTAGACTACCACAAAACGGCCTATCATGTCATGGAGTACATCATTAATTAAACATTGAAAAACACCAGGAGCATTTGTGAGGCCGAATGGCATGACGCAATATTCAAAATGGCCAAGCGGTGTGTTAAAGTCTTCCATTCATCGCCTTCACGAATGCGCACGAGGTGATAGGCATTACGTAGGTCCAATTTCGTAAATACTACTGCCCCTACGTAGCCCGGTCTTTACAAAAAACATCACTAAGGAAGTGATATTTGTCAGGAATCAATGAAAGATCAGGGGTCTGAAGACTGGGAAGAATGACAGGTTTAGTGGGAGACGAAGCGGAACGTAAACAGTGACTATGACAGAAAATACTCCAATTAGTAATCTTAAGTGTGGTCCAGTCTATACTGGGACTGTGACGTCGCAACCATGGAAGTCCAAGAACTACGGGTGCTGAACGAGAAGGCATTTTCAGAAAATGAATCCCCTCACGGTGATTACCAGAAGTAAGGAGGGATGTGGCATGTGTCTGATGAGTAATATTAGCCAGGTGGCGCCCGTCAAGTGAGCTAACATTCTTAATACGTTCAATACACACAGAAGGAATATTTAAAGACTCCACAAGCCCACTGTCAATAATGTTCTCATCAGCCCCTGAGTCAATTAGTGCCTTAATAGGGCAAGAACCCCCTACCCATGACAGAGTACCTTCCACTTGAAGTGTTCCGACCGTCTGGGCGTGTCGCTCTCGTAGGCGGTTGTCCGATCGGATTGAGAGCGAGATGAGCTCCTCGAGGGTCTGGGTCTCATCTCCGACAGCCAGCTCGTCTTGGATACGGGGGCTAAGACTAGCCAAAAATATTCCCCGTAATGCTCTCTCCCCCCAGCCACTCTCCACTGCCAGGATCCAGAAGGAGACTGAATGGTCCGCTACAGAGGAGGACCCCTGGCGTGTAGCGAGGAGGCGGCCTCCTGCCTCTCGTTCCCTCACTGGGTGATCAAAGACGGTGCGCAGCTCAGCAGAAAACAGGGGTAGGCTGGAACGAAGCTCGGGTTTGCTCTCACACACCTCCATAGCCCAGCATGCTGCTCTTCCAGCCAGTAAACTGATTACATATGCCACACGGGCGGAGTCTGTCGTATATGTGTGAGGCTGCTGTGCAAAAACTAAAGAGCATTGATATAAAAAAAAGTCTGCATTGTCCAAAGTCCCCCTCATACCTGGGCGGATGTGGTATGCTGGGCTCCCCCGGGTAGGAAAACCTGATGTCGAGGCGAACGAGTAAGAAGAGGTTCCAGCTGCGGGTTGAGTAGCCTCTGAGCCTGGGAGCGGGGGAGGGACCAACAAGCGTGTATGCATCTCCTGCACAAGTGTTGTCAGGTTCAACAAAGTCTGTTCATGATCACTTATTCGTTGACCATGGGCCATGAGGGCCCGCTGGATTTGATGCTCATCTGCGGGTTCCATAATTGACTCGACAATTCTGTCACAGTTCAATTAAAAGTAGAACAAAGGAACCCAAGGATGCAGATGGAATGTGAGTAAATAGTTCTTTACTAAAGAAAAAGGCACTCACAACAATAATCCAAAAATAGAAGATAACAAAAAGCGACGGTGCGAAAAAGAGCACCGTGATAAAAAGAACAAAAGCTAATATACAAAGCTATCTAAACTTGGGTCGGAGTTGCAAGACGTGCAAACATAGTACATACCAAGCTGGATGGCACTGGAAATAGCCAAGAAGGTAAGAAGCATAAATACAAGCAGCATAGGAATTTTCGTACAACAGGAGTCGAGGAGTGGAATTGCCGAGTGCCATCCAGCTGAAGAGGTGCTGCTAAAATAGTGTAAGGCTGATTGTACACAGCTGTGCACGTCTCACAACTCCGCCCACAGGGAAACACAGGAACTCTAGGAAGAAGACAAACAATAAGAGCCAGGTCTGCTGCACCAACAAAGGCAAACTGAACACAAACCACAAGATGGCAGCAGGCGGTGACATCTACATTTGATTGTTTGATTGTTTATATTAGATTATTTATAATCCGAAGAGGTATTATGTGGAAGAGAGGGTGTTAGTTTAGGGTTGTAGTTGCCTGGAGGTGTTCTTTTAGTGCAGTTTTGAAGGAGGATAGAGATGCCCTTTCTTTTACACCTCTTGGGAGTGCATTCTATATTGATGTGGCATAGAAAGAGAATGAGTTAAGACCTTTGTTAGATCGGAATCTGGGTTTAACGTGGTTAGTGGAGCTCCCCCTGGTGTTGTGGTTATGGCGGTCATTTACGTTAAGGAAGTAGTTTGACATGTACTTCGGTATCAGGGAGGTGTAGCGGATTTTATAGACTAGGCTCAGTGCAAGTTGTTTTACTCTGTCCTCCACCCTGAGCCAGCCCACTTTGGAGAAGTGGGTAGGAGTGAGGTGTGATCTGGGGTGGAGGTCTAGAATTAATCTGACTAGCTTGTTCTGGGATGTTTGGAGTCTAGATTTGATGGATTTGGAGGTGCTAGGGTACCAGGAGGTGCATGCGTAATGATAGAGACTTAAATAATTTCAAACACATATCGTTACACACTAGGGCCAATTCAGTGTTGCCAATCAACCTATCCCCAGGTGCATGTCTTTGGAAGTGGGAGGAAGCCGGAGTACCCAGAGGGAACCCACGCAGTCATGGGGTGTTGGCCCTGGGATGAGGTGGCGACTTGTCCAGGGTGTACCCCGCCTTCTGCCCGATTGTAGCTGAGATAGGCTCCAGCACCCCTCGCGACCCCGAAGGGAATATGCGGTAGAAAATGGATGGATGGAGGGACATATCGTTACAAAAACCACAAATATAAGTGTTTGCCTTACATGTAGAATCAACTTTGGACAGACAAAGCCCGAAAGCTGTACGCGCTCCCGCGGCGGGAATCCGTTTTTGGCAGGGAATCAGTTTTTGGCACAACACCAATAGCAGCAAAAAATAGATTTAATTTACAGATGTGTAGATGTTACAGTACTGCTGATGGCTTCATAGTAGTAAAAATTAAATGTCTCCTCTTCACAGTCTTCCAGGTGTACAGACATCACACTGTGGAACATGTTAAATCCACATTTTGTTTTTGGCAGTTACTTCCTCATCTCGAAAGGAAAAGCATCTTGTTGGCTCTTGTTCATAATTAACCCCTACGCCTCTTTCAATGTACGCCATTAAAGAGCTGTGATTGGACATATTCCAAACTTATGCCACCCATTGACGAGACAAAATTCAATGATTGGAAATTGTTTTTGTCAACATTTTCCTCTCGTATTTATACTATAACATGTTAGTTAATTGTGCTATCGTTTTAGTCAACATGCCTTTATTTTGATTATTTATCTTATTTTTACCTAATTTGATGCTGCTTTAAAATAAACAGCTTCCAGCATTGGGTGGGCACGGCTGACGCTGCACTGGTTACATCTCTTTTTACATACAATAAATGTTTCCAAACGATATCTGTAACACAGCTGTAAAACGGCTGTTTAAACAAAACAGAAGTCTTCGTAACTGACCCACTAGTTGCGTGAGCTAGCTCTCCAGTCAGCTAAACAGACTCCATAACTTCACGGTGACGTTTTGGTGAATTTACTAAACTGAAACAATACAAAAAGAATGTTGTTAATACAAACATAGACACTTGTAGGACGTGCGCATATTCGCTAATGCTAAAAATGCTAGCTTGATTACAACAGCACATACAAATATGCATGAAAACACTCCTACAGACATCACACATGGGATGGTTTAGTAAGTATGAATGGTTTTAGATATATTGTAAAACTTACAAATGTATCTTGGAGTGATGAATGAAGAATCCTTTCAAGCAGAAACGCTATGGGCGGTTATACTTTCGGTTCAAGGGACAGAACACAAAGTACATCTTAAAACTCATTTGTATACGCTAGCCTTTAAATAGACCCCCTTTTTAGACCAGTTGATCTGCCGTCTCTTTTCTGCTCTCCCCCCCTCTCCTGCGTGGAGAGGTTATTAGGTGACCACAGATGACGCGCTAGCTGTTCAAAGTCGAAATCCGGGGTGGACCACTCATCTGTGCATCAGTTCGGGATGTCTCTGCGCTGCTGACCTGTCTCCACTCAAGATGAGCCCCTGCTGGCCCCACTATGGACTGGACTCTCACACTAGATCCACTCGACGTCCATTGCACCAGACAACCAGGGGAGGGGTACCCACATCTGCGATCCCCTCCAAGGTTTCTCATTGTATGCCATTGGGTTGAGTTTCTTCTTGCCCTGATGTGGGATCCATACTTGCCAACCCTCCCGGATTTTCTGGGAGACTCCGAAATTCAGCGCCTCTCCCGAAAACCTCCCGGGACAAATTTTCTCCAGAAAATCTCCCGAAATTCAGGCAAAGCTGGAGGCCACGCTCCCTCCAGCTCCATGCGACCTGAGTGACGTGTCGACAGCCTGTTTTCACGTCCGCTTTCCCACAATATAAACAGCGTGCCTGCCCAAGCACGTTATAACTGTAGAATGATCGAGGGCGAGTTCTTGGTTTCTTATGTGGGTTTATTGTTAGGCAGTTTCATTAACGTCCTCCCAGTGCGGTAACAACACACAACAATAGCAGTCACGTTTTTGTCTACCGTAAAGCAGTTCGTCTGCCGTAAACAGCAATGTTGTGACACTCTTAAACAGGACAATACTGCCATCTACTGTACATGCATATGTGACAATAACATCTACGGCTTTTAGAGAGTGCAGTGCACAACTGCGCACACAACAAGGAGACGTAGCAGAAGAACGAGGAAGATACAGCCGTGGCGACGCCGACAACGAGTAAGATGAAGAAATACGCTTGTAAGTTCCAAGCCGCAGCTGCGATTGAACCTGGCTAGCCTCCGGGAAGAAGTAATGGACTACCAAGTGCTTGGCAGTGAAGATCTTCCTCAGGAAGCAAAGATTGACCGGTTTTGGGCCATGCTAGGGAGAGATGGAAGATTCCAGACTCTAGTGCATTTGATGAAAGCACTTTTGTGCGTGCCACACAGCAATGCATCAGAGAGGGTGTTCAGCATGGTTAGAAAAATAGTGACAGAGAATAGAACAAGGATGGACAATTCAACTCTTAACTCAACAATGAGTAGATGTGTGTATATGTGTAAATAAATGAACACTGAAATTCAAGTATTTATTTTATTTATATATATATATATATATATACATATATATAATAAAATAAATATATATATATATATATATATATATATATATATATATATATATATATATATATATATATATATATATATATATATAGAATTCACTGAAAGTCAAGTATTTCATATATATATATATATATATATATATATATGAAATACTTTACTTGGTGAATTCTAGCTGTAAATATACTCCTCCCCCCTTAACCACGCCCACAACCACGCCCCGCCCCCAACCACAGCACCCCACCCCCCACCCCCACATGCCCCACCACCACCGCCCCCCACCTCCCGAAATCGGAGGTCTCAAGGTTGGCAAGTATAGTGGGATCTGAGCCGAGGATGTCGTTGTGGTTTGTGCAGCCCTTTGAGACACTCGTGATTAAGGGCTATATACAGTAAATAAACTTTGATTGATTGATGATTAATTCATTTTCAACCCGCAGCACCTGCACTGAGTGAACTTGTCCAAAAGATGGCGCCGTAGTACAAACAACAACAAACCTTTTCAGTGTCTGTGTCAGTGTAATATGAAAACTATTTGTTGAAATATAAAACATCATGGCCGTTAACGAAGAAAATTCTATAAATTAGCCACACCGTTTTATAAGTCGAAAGTTCAAAGCGTTGGAAAAAAAAGTAGCGGTTTATAGTTTGGAAAATACGGTAGCCAGAAATTACAACTGGCTACCACAACTAAAAAAAAAATAAAACCAATATTAAACCAAGTTCAGCTGTCTTCAGGCTATATTTGTGCCAGCATGAGCTTTTTGGGCCCAAATTCAGGTAGAAAATAAAGTATAAAGAGTTGGTGTTTATCCGAATGCTACAGAAAAACATTAAACAATCAGCAGGTAACTTGAGAGTCATCCTGCACATCTGCTAAACTGAAGCGTCTTTGTTGTTCTTTGTGGTGCATCATGTCGAGATCTCCGGATTTCCAATCCACACCCGAAGAAATATGCTTGTGTGATCCCAGCAGGAAGGAAGACTTTGGTGCCTACTAAAAGCATCAGCATTGCAGTGGATTGCTTCTTCATGCTCAGCAAGGTGAGCAGAAGCTGCTGGCTGCCATCTCTATCTCCTTCCGTTTAAGAGGCGAATTGAAAAGCCTTGCGGGAGGCAGAGATGGCAATCATCCATCCGCCCACACTCCATGAGGCTCTTTTTCTTTGGACAATCCTGAGCGCCTCACCGCAGAGTGGCAATGATGTCGCCTTGCAGGAGACGCTTTTGTGGGCGCTGGCCACAAGTTGGATTACAAGGACTTCTGTCCAGCAACCTGGGCAGCCGAGAACTGTTGATGCTGGTTAGCTTGAGGACAGAAACATTGCATGAATTAATTTAAAAGGGTTCTTTTTTTGGAGAGCGGCGTGCGCACTGGACTAGTGGTTAGCATGTTGGTCTCACAATTAGGGGGTCGAGGGTTTGAATCTTTGTTTGGGCATCTCTAGAAAAGAGATGTTTTGAAAAGTTGATAAAAAGACGTCTCATATTTGAGGTCTGAAGATTCCTACTAATGAAGCAAAAGCTTCTCACTAAAAGAGTGGGAGCTTTTCTTCCTGTCACTCACTTGGAAGTTAAATAGGAGAGGAGTGATGAGCCCAATTTAAAGATGACAGTGATCAATGGCGATGGGTCAAATGATGCTGATGCCTTATGAAACCCAGGGAGCAATACTGTGTCCCTCCATGTTTGTGTCACTTTAAGAAGACCGATAGATACAGCTGCTGTCGTTTGACTGTGAAGCATCAAACTGTGTTTATCGGGAAACGCTTCTTTCGGAAAACGAGTGACAGCTCGGACTGAAAGAAGTCAAGGAGTGGTGGTTTGACATCAATTGTCATTACCATTACTGATCTAAATTGAATTGAGAAAAAGAAAAATTCTGAGATATTGGGTCATTTTATCGATATGAAACAATTATATTTGCTTAACCGGGCCCGAGTAGTAAAAGCTGTGAGAAACCTAATTGTAATTGCTTCGAGCATTATTATTTTCCCACTTGAATCGCATATTTGAGATTTCTTTACACGCACAAAAACTCACCAATTTTTGCAAGCGTTTCAAATGACAGATACTAGACAGATGGGCAATGATATATCGCAAAGGAATTTTGCCCATGCAGTAAAATGTAGGTATGGTACGGCGCCAAACAATGATCTAATGGCTCTGCACAAAACCTTTAATATTTATAACTCAGCTCCACAATTTCGGATTGTGAACAGACTTGGTACAAATGATGATGATGACATCCTGAAGTACTGAATCAGTCATTACCTATTTGTACCAATACATAGGCAGTCGGCCCGACGAGGTGGGAATGCAGGCAGCGCCTCGCCGTCCGGGTCCTGATGGGCAGGCTTTATCCAATCGACAGTAGCCCGCTCATGCCGACCACCCAAGTCTATGACAAAGTTCTTGAGCCCTGCCTTCCCCACCCGAATGAGGAAACTGTTCACACACCCGTTTGCTTGAGAGTGATAAGCAATAGTGAGATGTAATATTAATAATAATAATAATGGATTAGATTTGATATCGCGCTTTTCTATTATTAGATACTCAAAGCACTCACAGAGAAGTTGGAACCCATCATTCATTCACACCTGGGGGTGGTAAGCTACATTTGTAGCCACAGCTGCCCTGGGGTAGACTGACGGAAGCGAGGCTCCCAGTTTGCGCCTACGGACCCTCCGACCACCACCTATCATTCATTCATCATTCATTCACCAGTGTGAGCGGCACCGGGGGCAAGGGTAAAGTGTCCTGCTCAAGGACACAACGGCAGCGATTTGGATGTCAAGAGGCGGGGAGCCGCTGTACCCACTACGCCATACCGCCCCCAGTAGCTATACCCCCAGTCCTACAGCCATTGTTTTCCACAGCTCTGAAGTGAACTAAGTTCCCCTGTCTGAAGTCATGTCAGACGGTGTGCCAAACCGCGAGACCCAGTTGAAAATCTTGTCCGTTGTCATGAACGAGAGTGGAACAACCTCCGGCCGTCGATCCAGCACCTGGAAAGGCTCTGGTGGTGTCCTGATGTGCTGAGAGAGAGCATGCAAGGCGTCAAAAACCTGCCGGTGCCAAAGCCACAGGAACCATGAGACGAGGTGGACCAGTAGAAATGTCACAGAGCAATGTGGACTCATTGCCATGGCAGGGAACATCCTCCAGTTCTGGAAACGCAGCAAGAAGCCGTTGATAAACATCCCCCACAGCAAGCATGTTGGCCAGGGCCACAGGATGCGCCCCCCCCCCCCCCGCCCCCTTCCCCAGTGGGCACTGAATAATGGAGAAAGCGACAGAGTCAATTAAACGGCCATTTGAGACGTCCACCAAAAGTCTATTTGCACACAAAAAAATCTGCCTGCAGAATAGTTACAGCCAAAGAGGCAATAAGTCCCAGGTGAACATACGGTCAGAAAACGAAACAGTCACTGACCTGGTGTCGAAAATGCGGATGCTGGTCCCGTTGGCGGCACTCTGGCAGGCAGGATACTCAGCTGGGCGCCGGAGTCCACAAGCCAGCGGCGGCCCGACAAGCCATCAGTAACAAACAGCAGCTTATCCGCTCTGTCCCTGCTCACTGCTGCCACTGAGTACCGGCCCTGGCCCAGGAAAGCTCTAGGGGGCACGCAGCACTTTGCCTTCGTTCCTAAACGGCAGTGGTAAAAGCAAAAGTCTGTCTCCCTGCGGTGATGGTCCAACACTGGAGCCACGGCGCCAGCATCGAGCTCCTCCAGTGCATTCCAGGTTGGTGCGGGCTGCAGGGCTTGAAGAAGTATCCTGTCTGCCTCCTCAGCCAAACCTCGGTAGTCCTTCGTGGCAACTTGGGGCGAGGTAGCAAGCGCCGTGCGTACCCGTGGCGACAGCTGACGGAGAAACAGCTGCACGAACAAGAACGTTGCATCCCCGGAAACAAGCAATGCGAGCATATTTTCCATCAGCTCGGTAGGCTTGCTGTCCCCCAGGCCGTTGAGAGAAAGGAGGCGGTCAGCTGGCTCGGCGTCAGACAGCTGGTACAGCGCAGCAATAAAATATTTAACGCACCGTACTTGTCTTCCGCCAGAGGATCCCTCAGCATGGCCATAACTCTTTGCGTAGTTTTAGCGTCCAGACCAGAGACAACATGGTAGTACCGTGTCTTATCTGTTCTAATCCCTCAAAGCTGAAACTGGGCTTCCACAAGGTGGAACCAGGGCTCAGGATCGTGCTGCCAGAACTCTGGGCGTTTCACTGTTGCAGCAAACACGGCAGGAGCCATTACCAGCTGTTGTAATGGCCCCGAGCCGTCACCCATAACAAGACCAGCAGCGCTAAACATGTCCAATAAATGTCGAGGTGGGAGTCGAGATAATGAGGCGAGAGAGCAGTAGTTCTGATCCGGTGAGTTTATAATCAGACTTCCTTCAACAACTACTGAAGCGTGTCCCCTTACGCCTGGTGTATACTCTCACGTCGCGTAGCTTGCGAAGGTGAAGTTGTCGTCCCCCCTCACCCTGCGTAGCATACCGCGTAGCCTACGCAGAACGCAAAGCTGTGATTGGTCAATTTTTGCCAAGGAGGGTCCCTGAAATCAAGGGTAGACTTTGTGATTGAAATGCACAAATTATTGTATGAAATAAAACAACAGTGATTAAACATTTGCATGAAAACTAATAATGTGTACTCAATATCTCGATGGTCCTGTGATGAGGTGGCGACTTATCCAGGGTGTACCCCGCCTTCCGCCCGAATGCAGCTGAGATAGGCTCCAGCAACCCCCGCGACCCCAAAAGGGACAGGCGGTTGACAATGGATGGATGGATGGATAGATAATATCTCGATGCGCTCTAAAACTAAATTACTGAATGTGTTGTTTTCCATCTTATTGTGTTGTCGTTGCTTCAAATAAAAGGCACAAAGTACGGCACTCTTTTCAACTTTTCTCAATCTTATGCTAATAACAGGTTTAATTCTGACTCATATTCTCTCTCATGCACACACGTCTTTTCCTCTCACACACACACTTCTCAATAATCTTTCAGGCACAGTATGTTTACAAACATTTGTGAACTCTGAACACACACACATATATATATATATATATTTATATATATACAGTCGCGATCAAAAGTGTACATACACTTGTAAAGAACATAATGTCATGGCTGTGTCGAGTTTCTAATACTTTCTACAACTCTTATTTGTTTGTGATAGAGTGATTGGAGCACATACTTGTTGGTCACTAAAAATATTCTTGAAGTTTGGTTCATGAATCCATGGTTCATGTCTTGATTCTAGCCCGATTTAGCCATTCCTTTACCACTTTTGACGTGTGTTTGGGGTCATTGTCCTATTGGAACACCCAACTGCGCCCAAGACCAAACCTCCGGGCTGATGATTTTAGGTTGTCCTGAAGAATTTGGAGGTAATCCTTCTTTTTCATTGTCCCATTTAAAGCACCAGTTCCATTGGCAGCAAAACAGGCCCAGAGCATAATACTATCACCACCATGCTTGACGGTAGGAATTGTGTTCTTGGGATTAAAGGCCTCACCGTTTCTCCTCCAAACATATTGCTGGGTATTGTGGCCAAACAGCTAAATTTTTGTTTCATCTGACATCACAAAACAAAACAAAACAAAAACTACTATATATAACAATTAAATAAACTTGGGTCAGAGTTACAAGACGTGCTAACTCCAAAGTCGACACCAAGCGGGATGGCACCGGGAGTGGCCAGGATCACAAGCAGCAAAAACACGAAGCATGGAAGTCGTCAGGCATGGAGAGCTGAGTAGTGGAATCACAGAGTGCCATCCAGCTGCCATGGTGCCGCTTAAATAGCACCAGGGTAAATTGGGAGCAGCTGTGCACGTCTCACAACTCCACCCACAATGGGAACACAGGTACTCTAAGGCAGTGGTTCTCAAATGGGGGCACGCAAAAAGAACTGTGAAAAGAAATGCAACAATGTAATACTCAGTGTTGACAGCTAGATTTTTTGTGGACATGTTCCATAAATATTGATGTTAAAGATGTATTTTATTGTGAAGAAATGTTTAGAATTAAGTTCATGAATCCAGATGGATCTCTATTACAATCCCCAAGGAGGGCACTTTAAGTTGATGATTACTTCTATGTGTAGAAATCTTTATTTATAATTGAATCACTTGTTTAATTTTCAACAAGTTTTTAGTTATTTTGAAATCATTTTTTCCAAATAGTTCAAGAAAGACCACAACAAATGAGCAATATTTTGCAGTTATGCAATTTAATGAATCAGAAACTGATGACATAGTGCTGTATTTGACTTCTTTATCTCTTTTTTTCAACCAAAAATGCTTTGCTCTGATTAGGCGGTACTTGAATTAAAAAAAATGTTCACAGGGGGTACATCACTGAAAAAAGGTTGAAAACCACTTGTGATGGGACACAAGTAGGGGATTTTATTTTTTATGTTTCATTGTCATGCATGTCTTAGAGTGTTTTTATTGTTGTGGATTTTAGTTGGATGTTTTTACACTTTGCGGACTTTGATTGTATTTTTAATTGCATGTTTTTACATTTTAGAATTTGATTGTATTTTTAGTTGCATGTTTTTACACTTTGTGGATTTTGATTGTATTTTTAATTGCATGTTTTTACTCCTTGTGGGCTTTGCTGGCATTTTAAGACTTTGCCACTTTTAGCTTGTTGCCCCTGACAACCAAAGTGCCCAATCAAACGGCACCTGAGATCAGACGCACCTGTGGAGCGTTAGAACTGCACACATTTAAAAGGGAAGCATTCAACAGGCTTCAGGGGAGGAAAAAGGAAGAGCGACAGAGAGAAGGAAGATGGAACGAGAAGGAAGCGCGACGGAAGGAAGAGACAGCAGGAGGGAAGCGCGACGGAAGGAGGAGGAAGCGACCGGAGAGTATCGACAGGCTTTGCCAAGAGCGTCCGGGTGGACGCCCGCAGGCTGGGAAGGAATCCAGGACTACACAGCAGACCCTGCAAGCTACCGGAGTGAACCCCAAGAAGACCACAACACGCAGGGGCAGAGGAAACTCTGCCTCCGAAGTAAGTGTCGTGGATTGTGGATATGTGGGGGTGATCAAACTGCCTTCGGCTGTGGGCTTGCGGGCTCGTGCGTTGTACGCTGGCTGTGTGGTCCTGTGGGCAGGAGCGATCGGGACCCAGAGACCTGCAGCGACTCCCGGGAGCGACCAAGAGGCGGAGCGAGACGGGACGGGTACGGCCACGTAGGTCCCGCGAGTGACCGGCGACTGGCGAGGAGAGTGGGCGTACCCAATACCTCGACGCGGAACTACAGCAAGGGCAGGGTTGCGTGTAAGTGTGGCGACAGCCCGGAGAGCGTCTCCGTAGTTTTAGAAGATTTTATCCCCGTGGCCTGCCTCCGTTTTAATTCTGTGTGCAGGAGGACGCCGTGGAAGTGGGTGGAGCCAGGACGCTGACCCACTACGCCTGTCGCGGCTGTACCCTCACCATAATATTGGTTACCAATTTGGTATTTTTAGTGTTATTAACTTGACTGTTTTTTAATTTGTATTGTAATAAATTGTAAATCAGCATCATTATCTTTACTTATTTTGGGACGGTTGCTCTCATTACATTGGGTTCTTAATATTTATATTAGTTTTTATCAAAATGTTATTAGATTTTAAATTTCCACCACTCGGGTCCATCACACACTGCTCAAGGGGAAGTAGAAATGAAGTGAAAATACCAGGTCAACTGCAACAAAAAAGGAAAACTGAATACAAACCACAAGGTGGCAGCAGGTGGTGACAAGATCATGTTTATAACATCCATCCATCCATCCATCCATTTTCTACCGCTTATTCGCTTTGGAGTCGCAGGGGGTGCCGGAGCCTATCTCAGCTACAATCGGGCGGAAGGTGGGGTACACCCTGGACAAGTTGCTACCTCATCACAGGGCCAACACAGATAGACAGACAACATTTATACTCACATTCACACACTAGGGCCAACTTAGTGTTGCCAATCAACCTATCCCCAGGTGCATGTCTTTGGAGGTGGGAGGAAGCCGGAGTACCCAGAGGGAACCCACGCAGTCACGGGGAGAACATGCAAACTCCACACAGAAAGATCCCGAGGCCGGGATTGAACTCACGACTACTCAGGACCTTCGTATTGTGAGGCAGACTCACTAACCCCTCCTTCACCGTGCTGCCTGTTTATAACATGATTTACACAATATTTCAGCCAGACAGAATTGTTTTTTTCAAAAGTATTAAACTACAAATGAAAGTGAAGCAAAAACTTTACATAAACATAAAGTACAGTGCGAGGAACCGAGCTGATTGTGATAACTATTGAGAGTTAAAATGCAATGCTAACGTATTCTACCCCAGGGCAGCTGTGGCTATGAAAGTAGTTTACCACCACCAGGTGTGAATGATTGATGGGTTCTGCATGTAAAGCGACTTTGGGTACTTAGAAAAGCGCTATATAAATCCCAGTTATTATTATTATTATAATTATAACAGTAGACTTTTTACCTGGAGTAAACGTAGAGGATGGTGATGTTATCGTTACCAAACGTTCACGCCATTTCTTCCCCATTGTTGTTGGCTGCAGTCGAGTCACTAAAGGTGCCAAATGCAGGAGCTGCACCCGTACATCTAACTTGGCTGCACTCTTCAGCCAGGAGAAAAATCCTGTGTTTAATCGAATGCTTCCACAGATTGGAAGTATTCCCGTCACTTGCCTTGATTTTTACGTCACAAGTACTGAAGCGAGCGTAATCTGTATCGGCATTTGGAAAAGACGAGCCACACTTTAGAGCGTTTTCTATTTGGCATGTTTGGGTTTTAATCATGAACCATTGATGGGTTGCAGAATTACTAAAATATGTCCGCTTCGAAATAGCCTGTTTTCCTCCCAAGTGCTAACAAGTACTCGCCACTCGAAGGTGCCAATTCAAACAGGCGTGACGTCACGCGCAACCCAGGCACCGAAACATGGCACCGCTGGATCTTACGTGAACCGGTGCCCGGTAGTACCGGCTGCTTTCGGTCGGTGACATAAAAGTACCGGATTAAGCAGTAATAAAGGTACGCTGTGGCATCTTTTTTTTTTGTCTCATTGCAATTAAAGACTTGCTGTGGAACAAAGCCCCCTTCGCCGAAAAAAATCCATGCACTGAAGGTGTCGTAAAACGGAGGCTAACGAGCTATACACTCAAAAAAAATGACTCATTGGATGAACTCAATTAAAATGAGGGCAGGATTTTCTTCCAATCAATCAATCAATCAATTCCTTTATTGGCATTGTCATAATAACACTTAAGTCATACATGAACAACGAGATTTTGTTTGAGCTTTGTCCAGCGGCATAGAAACTGCATTGATGTGCAGGTTGACATTAGTTTACATTTTAGCATTTTAACATTGTCAGGAAGATCGCGATAAGAAGGACGTGGGGGTGGGAACAGTCGGATGTCTGATGGGTGTTACGTTGATGTTGCAGCAATGCAATGTCCAGAGCACAATTATTGAGGTGGTGAAGAGTGAGGTAATAAGATAGCAGTCTCACAGCCTGGGAATACAGACTGTGAGACATTCTGGTGGTCCTGGCGCGAATCGATCTATACCTCCTTCCAGAGGGTAGCAGGTTGAAGAGGCCATGTGCTGGGTGGTATCTGTCCTTCAGGATGTTGTGTACTCGCTTTAGGCAGCGAGTTGTGTACATGGCACTCATCTCTGGGAGTATCGTCCTTGTAATTTTCCCCGGCGCTTTAACCACTCGCTGAGGGGCCTGTTGGTTCGCTTTAGTGCAGCTAGCAAACCACACTAAAAATCCGTAAGTGAGGACACTGCTGATGGCACAGTTGTAAAAGTTGAACATTGATTTCTGCGGAATGTTTGCGCATTTTAGTTTCCTCAAAAAAAAAAAGACGTTGGGCCTTTCCGACTGTAGAAGCAGTGTTAATGTCCCAGCATAGATCTTCCTAAGAATTTGAAATGCTTGACCCTTTCTACAAGATTGTTATTAATTAAAAGTGGAGGGTGTTTGTTCTGCCCTTTCCTGCGGAAGTCTACAATTAGTTATTTGGTTTTGTTAGTGTGAAGAATCAAACAAATATATGTTGTCCCAACTCAAAATTAGTACATTCTCACAACACAATAAAATGAGTTAGTCCAACTAATTTTTAGCAAATAAAGCCAAAATGAAATGATTGCAATAACTAAGCGAAATTGATTACATTTGTCAGACTAATTTTTAACAAATACAGCTAAAATGAAATTAATTTGGTTACTAAGCGAAATTGATTTATTTGTGCCCAACTCAAAATTGATTGGAAATCAAGCAAGCTAAAAATCACACTTGATCCCATAATAACACATCAGACAAAACCTGGTTGGTATTTTTAATGTAGAATCATCTTGAATATAACACCACAAGATGTCAAAGTTACTTGCACACACAAACCAAAATGTTGATTTTGAGTGAAAACAGAACATCAAGAAGTCAAGGCCAAGCTGTCAGATTTGCATACCAACACAGACCCAAGAACTTAGTTTTATATTAACAAAGATGTCAAATTTACTTGGTACAAAGCACAAAGAACTCAGTCTTAGTTATGAAACACCAAGAAACAGTTTTACCTTTTCTTAAATAACTCGAGGCAAACTTTACGAGAAATGGTTCTCCAAAATAGCTTAAAGTGAAAAAAATGAATACTTACCAAAGACCGAGCTCCAACCTCCTTCCCGGTTCCTGCTGATGCGGTCCACTCCCGCCAGAAGATGCTATGTTAATGAGTTATGCCTGCTAAGATGATATGCACATGCGCAAAGGGCGGCTCCAAGTTCTGAACTCATTTATTTTGCGTTGATCAACATCAAATCAATCCCATAGGATCAATTATGAGAAAATGTATGTTTCACTGATTAAATATATATGTATATATTTTAAAACTAGATATTTTTGAATAAATTCAACAATACTGAAGTGTGTCACATCTAAGAAGGGCTTGAATCTGCTGATTGGGCTGGGCATTGCTCTGGTGTATCGTCAAATTCGTAAGACGATGGCAGCCACTCAAGGAGCCCAAAGGCTGTTCGTCGAAATGGAAGGTAAGATGGATCACATCATGGAGAAGCTTGCTGAAAGGGAAAAATTGGATATGAGAGTCAACATGGACGAAGAGAACAGACAAGCCATTGTAATGTCTGCTCGCGGAAAAACAAAAATCCTAATCTACGATTTGACTCCCTCGAATGGCCTTGATAGGAGCAGGCTGTTCTGTAAACATCCCCTGAGGACTCTCAAAGATGGACGCTTTTGACCTCCCTCCCTCCTCAACGACACCTGGAAGTCGAACTTTGCTTGCATTGCATGCAGAACGGCCCCGGGCCTATGGACACAACACCACTACACCCAAAGACAATGGGCATATACACAAAGACACTTCCCACGCCTTCACCACTGCCGGAGTGATGGACGGCTGAGTAGCGCTTTATAGCAGCAGGCCGGCCTCCATTATAAATATGGAGGTGACCTTGGGTCACAGCAGCAGTTAAAGTGTCTTTAGTGATCAAAGGTAAAAAGTGTCTACAGTGATGGTTAACAGTTCGAGGGTGGTCATGGTAGCTGTCTTTTGTTCAAAAGGATAAAAGTAAAACGGGGGTGGGGGGGGGCTAGCATTCACAAGTTAGCATTCACAAGTCTGATGGCCTGTGGGTAGAAACTGTTTGTCAGTCTCATAGTCCTGGATTGCAGGCTCCTGTATCGTCTGCCTGATGGTAGGAGGCTGAAGAGACTGTGCTGGGGGTGTGTACTGTCCTTTATGATGTTGTGTGCTCTCCTGGTGGCCCTGGTAGAGTACATGTCCTGTCGTGAGGGGAAGGCTGCTCCTGATATGTACTGAGCAGTTTTAATCACTCGCTGGAGTGCCATCCTGTCCGTAGCAGTGCAGTTTCCATACCAGACCGTGATTGAGCTGGTAAGGACACTCTCAACCGTACTTCTATAGAAGTTGCTGAGAATTTTGGGTGGCATGCCAAATTTTCTCAGCCTTCTTAGGAAGTACAGTCGCTGCTGGGCTTTCTTTATTGTTTGTTGGGTGTTGTGATCCCAGGTGAGGTCCTCGCTGATGTGGGTCCCGAGGAACTTAAATTTGTCCCCCCTATGTACAGAGGTGTGTACTGTGCACTCCTTCTCCGTGGGTCAATAATCATCTCCTTGGTCTTGTCTGTGTTCAAGGAGAGATTATTATCCTGATACCAGGCCACGAGTTCCGCTACCTCCCTTCTGTACGCTGCCTCAGCTCCCCCGGTGATCAGTCCGACGACCGTAGTATCATCTGCAAACTTGATAATACTGGTGTTGTTCTGGGAGGCCACACAGTCGTGTGTGAAGAGGGTGTACAATAGGGGGCTCAGCACGCAGCCTTGGGGGGTCCCTATGCTTAGAACCTTTGTGCCGGCTGTCTGGTTGCCGATTCTGACTGACTGGGGCCGGTTTGTGAGAAAGTTCAGGACCCAGTCACAGAGAGCCGGTGTCAGACCAACAGTGAGGAGTTTAGCAGTGAGTTTTTGTGCGATGACCGTGTTGAAAGCAGAGTTGTAGTCAATGAATAATAGCCTGGCATAGGTGTCCTTGCCCTCTAAGTGGGTGAGGGTGGTGTGAATGACGGTGTTGACTGCATCCTCAGTGGACCGGTTCTGCCGGTAGGCAAACTGTAGAGGGTCCAGTGTGTCTGGGATGGTCTTCTTAATGTGTGACATGACTATCCTCTCAAAGCACTTCATCACTATTGGGGTGAGTGCAACAGGGCGATAGTCATTCAGACAGGTCACAGTGTTTTTCTTTGGCAGGGGCACGATGGTGGTGGTCTTGAAGCAGGTGGGCACAACAGCTTGTGCTAGTGACAAGTTGTATATGTCAGCAAGTACGTCAGCCAGCTCTGATGAACACACCCTGAGGGCCTGGCCAGGGATGTTGTCTGGGCCGGCTGCCTTCCGTGGGTTTGTTCTCCTCAGAACTGTACGTACCTCTGCTGTTGTCACAGTGGGTGGTGGGTCCTGCGTGCGCTCCGTGGTCAGAACCCCTCTCTGTTGGTTGGTGTTGAGGACCTCGAAGCGGGCGTAGAACTCATTCAGCTCATCTGGCAGTGAGCGTTGGCTGTTTGTGACCCCCCTGGTCCCCTGCTTGTAGTCTGTGATGTGTTGCAGGCCTTGCCACATGCGTCAGGATTCTGTGGTGGAGTAGAATCTCTCCAGCTTTAGTCTGTATTGTAGTGTATTTTGTCCTGAACTATTGAAAAAAATGGCAATTCCCTAACAATGACATGAATTCAACTTCAAAAAGAAGGTACCAGTGTGAGCGTGCTGAATCTTCACATCAACTGCTCTTATGGCGGCTTTCAAAGAGAGAAGATGTTGCCTTTGAAACATCTTAACATCCCAAGAAATGGTTCCAATTTGTTTTACTATGAGCCTTTAATAACAACATTGAACGCCTTGTGGGTGTTTTACTAAGAGGCGTCTGTCAAAGCCATTTAAATGGATATTTGGCCAAAATAAAAGTCTCATTTTGCGCTCCCTATTCCACTTGCACAATGCCTTGGGTGCAAAAATACTTTTTTTATATTCTATATGACTAATACCATTCAGGATATTGAACAGCTCGGCACAAGGACCGGAGGACAAGAACATCATTTCGGGACTAGGAGTGTCTTTATTATGGTCAAGGCCAACACTGTAATATGAGCATGTTTGATTTGAGTCTTAGTTTGTTTTGGTCAAAGGAAGAAGGTTCACTGTTATATTTACTCACTAGTCCCCCGGAATAACTGTTCTTCTGTTTAACACTTACACAAACGTTTAACAGAATGAGTATTATAGTAATGAGATTATAGGCATCTCATTAATAGTCAGACGCACAATTCAGTTCAGTTTCAGTTTATATGCATCACATATTTCCAATTGTTTCATTACAGCACGTCCGAAAAAGAGTAGGAAGAAGCAAAGCTTATTTAATCCTACCCCTTTTCATACCATAGCAATTTTATCCTATTTCCTTGTTCTCTGTAACAGAACGGTGAATAAATACATAATACATGAATAATATACCATAGTAAGTAAAACAAATATTAATAAATACATAATTAATATTTATCTCAAAAGAAAAAAAGGGTTCAAGATGTTCATCACAATTCTTGCTCTGTGTACTTTGTGAACACTTGTAGTTTGAACAGTCTCTTAAACTGAATCATATTGGTGCTTTGTTTGATTTATTTGGTTAATCCATTCCATAATTTAATTCCACATGTTGATAAACTAAAGGTTTTAAGTGTTGTATGAGCATACTAATTGTTTTAATTAGATTTTCCTCTAAGGTTATATTTCTCCTGTTTTGTTGAGAAGAATTGTACATTCTTAGGTAGCAGGTTATAGTTTGCTTTGTACATCATTTTAGCTGTTTGCAAATGCACCAAATCGTTGAATTTCAATAATTGTGATTTAATAAATAAATGGTTTGAATGTTCTCTATATCCAACATTATTTATTATTCTAATTTATTATTAAATTATTATTAAATTACTATTATTATTACCATATATATAGATATTGTGTGGAAGTGTGGGGGAACACATATAAGAGTAACATAAAGGCATTGTATCAACTACAGAAAAGAGCTATAAGGATTATTCATAAAGTAGATTACTTAGAACACACTAACATATTATTTATTAATTCGGGTTTATTGAAATTACAGGAGCTAGTAAAGTTACAGACATTATGTGTCATGTTTAAGGCTAAAAGCAAAACATTACCAGCAAATTTACAAAAAATGTTTGTCATCACTTCTGAGAATGAAGAGCATAGAATAAAAGGTCATTTCCAACATCAGTATTCAAGGACAACTTTAAAACAAATGTGCATATCAGTGGTGGGGGTTAAACTATGGAATTCTCTTTACAATGAGATAAAAGATTGTAAAAATATATTCTAATTGAAAAAAATATATAAAGACAGAACAATAAGATCATATGGACAGCCATAAGTGTTTACATTTTGCTTTATATTTATTATTTTACTTATTTTTGCCTGGTTTTGTATTTGTTTTGTATAATCCCGTGAGGCGTATATTACTTTTGTTTTTTTGTTCGGTTTGTACTTTATGAAGTTTTGCACTTGTGTTTTTTTGTATGTTCATTTGTTTGTTTTCGTTATATTTGGATGTAATTGTTGGTTTATATGATATCATTAAGTAAGACTACGTATTATGTTGAAGGGGGCAGGAAAATATAAGATTTTTCTTCATCCTGCTCCTTCTCAGGCATTGGTGTGTAAATGTATAATTGAATAATTGTGGTATAATTGTCTATCGATCAAAGATGCACATCAATGAAGGAGATAAATAAAAAAATGAAATGAAAAAAATGAAATGAAAATTGATCTTTTTTGCAACACAGTTAGTGAATAAAGCGCACATTTGTAGTTTTTTCCCCATATTTCTACACAATAATTCAGATATGGTAACACTAGCGAGCAGTAGAGATTATTAAGTGATTTTTGGTCTTGAACATGTTTTGCTTTATTCATTATTGACATGTTTCTTGCTACATTTACGTTGTATATTTTTTACATGATATTTCCAGTTAATTTTATCACCTATTGTTTTGCCCCAAAATTTGTTTTCTTTTACCCTTTCAAAATTTACTCCATCTATTTGTATTCGTGTTTGATTTTCTCTTCTACTGTTACTAAATAGCATTATTTTAGTCTTACTGAGATTCAAAGATAGTCTGTTTTTGTCAAACCATCTTTTTAATTTGTTCATTTCTTCTTTTATTATTTGTATTAGCTTCTGTGTGTTCTCTCCTAAACAAACAGTTATTTCATCCGCAAATAATACTAACTTTAAGTCCTTTGTATCTTTACAAATGTTGTTTATATAGAGATTGAACAATTGTGGTCCAAGTATTGATCCCTGGGGTACGCCACAAAATATTTTCAGCTCTGTATGTGCAAGCCAAAGAGTTGTCAACCCTGGGGACTCGTCTCGAGCAGTTGATTTGCGATGCAGTGTTTTCCCTGCAAAGTATTTATTTTAAAAAACACAACAGGTTGAGTTTTTTATTTTTTTATTAATTATTTATATATTAATTAATAATTGATTTATTAGATTTGTATTTTCCAAAATCTATTTTTAATATATGACTTCATTAGACCTGAGAAGTCATGACACACATTAGAAATGGATTCAAAAAAATACATACAAATATAATAAATTAAAAAAATAAATAAACACATAAAGTCAAATACATAAATAACCTGATGAAGTCATACATTAGAAATAAACCTAAAAAATACATATATATAATGAATAGTACAACATAATTGAATACATATTTAAAAAAATAAACACACACAAATAAATAAATGATAAGGTCTGATGAAGTAATACACTAGAAATACACCTAAAGAATAAATATAATGCATAATAAAACACAATTAAAAAAATATAAAAAAAAAAAAACACAAATAAATAAATAATCATGTCTTATGAAGTAAAATGTTAGAAATAAGTTTTGATCCAATGCAATGAAATCGATAATGAAAATGTCTTACATTTATTTTTAAATGCAATAATTTAATCAATTATTGCATTTACCGTCACATCGTTCCTGTCTTTAAAAAAAACACTTACATTACACTTATGGATATTATTTGTCAATCGACTGTAAAAAAAAGAAAAGAAAACTACTTTGGATGTGTTATGATATCGATCAAGGTGTTGACCCCAGGATGCAGAGACGGGAGGCAAGTTAGAATTACAAAAAGGGAAACATTGAATTAGTCCAAAAGGTGTAACAAAAGGCGATGGGGCAGAAGCGCACACCATGAATTATAGACAAAAACAGGTTCCTCAGTGGTCGGCAGGGGAAAAGGCCAGGGCGCACTGAGCACAGCAAAAAGTCCAACACAGAATCCCCTTTACCTCAGAGAGGCTAGGAAGCAAACACAAAGAGGTTTTGGGATTACAGGACTAAGGAGAGACAACGTACCAGGACTGGCAAGGTGAAGCAGGCGCATGAACGAGAGAGGTTCAGGAGACAATGACCTGCAAGGCCAAGCTGTCAGTGACGAGCTTAAATACTCAGGTTTAATTGGCTGCAGGTGTGCCTTAGTGTCCGCCCCTCGCCCAGGACTTATGAACTGAAGAAACAGACCATTGGAACAAATGCAGACATCACAATAAAGGAGAAGGCAGGAGAATCATACAACACAACAGGATGTGTGTTAGGATTTGGTGGAGTGGATCCCAAGGATGCAGAGACGTGTTGTGTACAATTGTTCTTCCTTTTATTTAGGAGGAAGCACAAAGTAACAAAACAAAGGTGATGGTAGATAACACACAAAAACTAAAAGCGCTAGACAAGGCTAGGAAAAATACTTCATGAAAGAAGTTAATATAAGGACAAAAATACAAACTAAAAACGCTAGACAAGGCTAGGAAAACATACTTCATGAAAGAAGTTAATATAAGGACAAAGTACAAACTAAAGACGCTAGACAAGGCTAGGAAAAATACAGGCAAACCTTAGAAGAATGGTACACGATGAACTAGTGAGTTCTCTGGCAATATCAACAGGTTTGCAAGCAGTGACAAAGTTCCGGCGCTCACAGGCCGTCAGCAGCCAGGTTAAATAGGCTGCTTCTAATCTACGTCAGGTGTGTGCTGCTGCCTTGCGCCAGCTGCACTCCATACTGTGGACGAGAGAGAGAGTGAACATGGTGTGCAGACAACAACAGAACTGAGCAAGGAAATTTCAGATTACCACAGTACCCCCCCCTTCAACGGACGCCTCCTGGCGGCCTACCTGGCTTGTCTGGGAATCGAATGTAAAAATCCTTGATCAAGTCTTTGTCAATAATAAGCGATCTTGAAATCCATGACCGCTCCTCCGGGCCGTACCCCTCCCAGTCTACCAGGTATTGGAATCCCCTGCCCCTTCTTCTCACATCCAAGATGGTGTTTACTGTAAACGCTGGGTGACCCTCAACCAGCCTGGGTGGAGGAGGCGGTACCTCAGGAGGACTGAGCGGGCTGGATGCGACAGGCTTGATGCGAGACACGTGAAAGACAGGATGGCATTTGAGAGATCTTGGGAGACGGAGCTTGACTGCAACACGGTTGATGATCTTGATAATGGGGAATGGTCCAATGAACCTGGGAGCCAGTTTCCTAGAGTCGGTGGCCAATGGTAGGTCCCGGGACGACAACCAGACCTTCTGTCCCAACTGGTAG
This sequence comes from Nerophis lumbriciformis, assembly GCF_033978685.3. Classification (NCBI taxonomy): domain Eukaryota; kingdom Metazoa; phylum Chordata; class Actinopteri; order Syngnathiformes; family Syngnathidae; genus Nerophis; species Nerophis lumbriciformis. The sequence continues at coordinate 25,905,742 of NC_084579.2, forward strand.
TGTGGGGCTGGTGTGCGATGGCGGTTGGCTAAGAGTTGGTTCCTGGCCGATGTTCTTTTTAACGCCGCCCTGGTGTTGCGCCAAGCCTGGTGAGCCCGACGCAGGTGTGCCGTTACGGATGGTACGTCGGCATTGGGTTGGGTAGAAGGAAAAACAGGGGGTTGGAAACCATAGGCGACGTGAAATGGAGACAGGTTGGTGGCGGAGCTAATGAGGGAATTGTGAGCGTATTCTATCCATGGGAGATTCTCAGACCAGGTTGAGGGTTGCCGATGACAAGTGCACCGGATGGCCGCCTCCAGGTCTTGGTTGGTCCGCTCGGTCTGTCCATTGCTCTGTGGGTGGTAGCCGGAGGATAGGCTAGGAGAGGCCCCCAGGGACTTGCAGAATGCCCTCCAGACAGCCGAGGAAAACTGTGGCCCTCTGTCGGATACCACATCAGCGGGGATGCCGTGCAGCCGGAAAGCGTGGAGCACTAATAGTTGGGCTGTTTCAAGAGCCGAAGGCAGTTTGGGGAGGGCCACGAAGTGGGCCATTTTCGAGAACCGGTCCACAATGGTCAAGACAGTGTCATTTCCTTCAGAGGGGGGAAGTCCTGTGACAAAGTCCACCGCTATGTGTGACCACGGGCGGGAGGGGATGGGTAATGGGTGTAACAGTCCTGCTGGGGCCTGGTGGGATGCCTTGTTCCGGGAGCAGGACCGACATGCTGCCACAAACGCCTTCGTATCTGCCAGAATGGATGGCCACCAAAAACGCTGGGAGAGGACAAAACTGGTGCGACGAGTACCTGGATGGCAAGCGATCTTTGACCCATGTGCCCAATCCAGAACGCTGGAACGGAGCCGAGGAACCACAAACAACCGACCTGGTGGGCAGCCCCGAGGAGATGTGTCCGACTTTAGGGCCTCCAAGACTTGCCGCTCGATGTCCCACTGGAGTCCCCCAATGATGTGGGTATGGGGAACAATTGGTTCAGGTGAGGAATCCTCAAGAGACGAAGAGTAGAGACGGGAAAGGGCATCGGGCTTCCCATTCTGAGAACCAGGTCGGAAAGTGATGATAAAGTTAAAACGGGTCAGAAAAAGTGCCCACCTGGCTTGGCGGGGGTTCAGTCTCTGTGCGGTCCTTAAGTAGGACAGGTTCTTGTGGTCCGTGAAGATGATGAATGGTAGCTCCGCCCCTTCCAGCCAATGTCTCCACTCCTGAAGGGCCAAGATGACCGCCAGAAGCTCCCTGTTGCCAATGTCATAATTTTTTTCAGCAGGGGATAGGCGACGAGAGAAGAAAGCACAGGGGTGCAACTTCTGGTCGGTGGTAGATTGCTGGGAGAGTACGGCCCCTACACCTGAATCAGAAGCGTCCACCTCAACAAAAAATTGGAGAGAACGGTCAGGGTAACAAAGCACAGGAGCCGAAGTAAACAATCTCTTCAGCCTCAAGAACGCGGAATTGGCTTCGGGTGTCCATTCAAACGGAACTTTAGTAGAGGTTAGCCTTGTAAGTGGCTCAGCGACGCGACTAAAATTGCGAATAAATCGCCGATAAAAATTAGAGAAGCCCAAGAATCTCTGAAGGTGCTTCTTGGACACCGGAGTGGGCCAGTCTACTACTGCTTTGACTTTAGCGAGGTCTGGTCTGAGTCTACCCTCCTCAATGATAAATCCTAAAAAGGGAATGGAGGATGAGTGAAACTCGCATTTCTCCGCCTTCACGAACAGTTTATTTTCGAGCAATCGTTGAAGGACCAACCGAACCTGCTGTACATGTTCGTCAAATGTCGATGAATAAATTAATATATCGTCCAGGTAAACGAAGAGAAACCGACCTGTCATGTCCCGAAAAATATCGTTAATGAAGCCCTGAAAAACGCCAGGTGCATTAGTAAGTCCAAAAGGCATGACAAGATACTCAAAATGTCCGAGAGGAGTGTTGAATGCGGTCTTCCATTCATCCCCCTCTCGGATGCGAACTAGATGGTACGCGTTACGTAGATCGAGTTTAGTAAAAAACTTTGCGGACTGTAAGGGAGTAAAAGCAGAATCAAGGAGTGGAAGAGGATACTTATTCTTGACAGTAATCTGATTAAGAGCACGGTAGTCTATACAAGGCCGTAGGGACTTGTCCTTCTTTTCGACGAAAAAAAAATCCGGCGGCTACCGGTGCGGTCGAAGGGCGAATGAGGCCCGCAGCTATTGATGTGTTTATGTATTCTTCTAGTGCTTTGAGTTCGGTGTTAGACACCTTGTACAAACGGGTCGATGGTAAAGCCGCTCCGGCTAGCAAATCGATACCACAATCGTAGGGTCGGTGGGGGGGAAGTGAGAGTGCTCTATCCTTGCTAAACACCGCTCTTAAGTCATGGTAGTTTGTGGGCACGTTTGTCAAGTCTATGTTCTCTATAACGGCGGTAGGTGGCGGTGTGTGAGATCCTGCTGCGGAACGAAGACAATGTGTGTGGCAGGTCACACTCCAATTAATAATGGCCGAACGAGGCCAGTCTATGTGCGGGTTATGCTTATGTAACCAGGTGATCCCCAGAATGACGGGCGCGGACCGTGATGGCACAATAAAAAAAATTATTTTCTCACAATGATTACCAGACAAGCGCAGGTTGATTGGCAGGGTCTGGTGGGTTATGCTGGCTAATAGGCGCCCATCAAGAGAATACACCCTCTTGGGCACAAACAGTTTTACAACAGGAATCTTATGAAGTCTCATGAACTCAAAATCCAAAAAGTTATCATCTGCTCCTGAGTCAATGAGAGCGCAAATGTCTATTTGTTGGTTAGGCCAAGAAAGAGTACCTTTTAGTTGCATTCTGCCTGCGGCCAACGAAGGAGAACGGCGACCTCTGGTGGACGTGTCCTCTGGCGAGTGAGGGCGCACTCGTGGCCGTGCGGCGGGGCGCGGTAGTTCCTTACAGTGGGAGATGAGATGATCAGCGGCCCCACAGTATAGGCAGAGTTTGAGGCGAAAGCGGCGTTCCCTCTCGGCGGTGGTGAGTCGGCGACCTCCCAGTTGCATCGGCTCATCTATCTGCCACGAAGGAGAGGTGTCTTCGGGAACGAGATGCTCCGTCATGCAGATGGCAGGTCTAGCAGGCGCTGATTGGCTGCTAGGTGGGGCTTGTCTCCCTCGTCGATCCCTCCTCTCTTCCAATAGGCGGAAATCGATCTGCACCGCCAGCTCGATGAGATCATCCAGATTCGTCGGAAGTGACAGCGGGATCATCATGTGACGAATCTCGTCCGCGAGACCCAGGTAGAAGGCGTCCAACAGCGCCGCGGGACCCCAGTCACAGTCGGCGGCCATGGTGCGGAACTCGATCGCGTAATCTGCGACCCGTCGTGAACCCTGTTGCAGCCGGAAAAGGGATCTAGCTGCCTCTCTACCTGGGAGTCGTCGTTGGAAGATCTGCCTCAAGGATTTGGAAAAGTTTGCATACGTGGAGCTGGAGGCGGTCTGACGGTTCCATTCTGCAGTCGCCCAGGTGCCAGCACGGCCTGACAGGTGGGAGATGACAAACGCTACCTTAGCCCGCTCAGAGGTGAAAGCGGAAGCGTTTAGTTCAAAATGTAGTTCACACTGCGTCAGGAATTGTCTTACATCTTCCTTTTCTCCGGAAAAACGTTCGGGTCGGGATAGCCGCATGTTGCTGGTACTGGCGGGTTGTGTAGGTTGGGTGGATGCCTGGTCGGGCACGGTGGTCGAGGTGGGTACGACGGTGGCTAGCAGCATATTGACTCGCTCCAACATGGTGTCTTGACGCTCCGACAGTCCCTGTAGACCTCGGCTCAGGTGGTCTAGCTGGTCCCCCTGCTGGTTGATTCGTTGAGCCTGGCCTTGCAATGCTCTTTTCCAGGCATCTGTCTCTGCGGGTTCCATAGTATGGCCGGAACTTTTCTGTTAGGATTTGGTGGAGTGGATCCCAAGGATGCAGAGACGTGTTGTGTACAATTGTTCTTCCTTTTATTTAGGAGGAAGCACAAAGTAACAAAACAAAGGTGATGGTAGATAACACACAAAAACTAAAAGCGCTAGACAAGGCTAGGAAAAATACTTCATGAAAGAAGTTAATATAAGGACAAAAATACAAACTAAAAACGCTAGACAAGGCTAGGAAAACATACTTCATGAAAGAAGTTAATATAAGGACAAAGTACAAACTAAAGACGCTAGACAAGGCTAGGAAAAATACAGGCAAACCTTAGAAGAATGGTACACGATGAACTAGTGAGTTCTCTGGCAATATCAACAGGTTTAAAAGCAGTGACAAAGTTCCGGCGCTCACAGGCCGTCAGCAGCCAGGTTAAATAGGCTGCTTCTAATCTACGTCAGGTGTGTGCTGCTGCCTTGCGCCAGCTGCACTCCATACTGTGGACGAGAGAGAGAGTGAACATGGTGTGCAGACAACAACAGAACTGAGCAAGGAAATTTCAGATTACCACAATGTGTTCGTTAACATGACTGAACGCCGTGGTAACCAAGCATGTACTACAGCAGCATTCTGACAATAACAGACATAAAAAACAACAGCACTTGGATATTTAATCATTTAATTTGATCATCTTGACAACATATTTTTACAGTTTTCATTAAATACAGAAATGAATCCATGTTTCGAATTGAAGGAAAGCGTTGCATTAAATGGGTTTTACTACACTTATTCTAATCTAAAATGTTGCATTAATCAGATACAAATCCTAAACATGCAGATGTACTTTGTTATCTGATAACTAGTTTTTTTTTTTTTTTTTAATTAGGGTATCCTTTACATTTTAACCGATACTAGTGCCAAATCGGTATTTTAAAAACGGTGTCAGTGTTTAAACTGGTACTTAAAATTTTTAAAAACATGCAATTTTTTGTAAGTTAAAATATAAAATTGTATGGAATTTTGTGACATTCAAGTTGAACCGACAAGTAATAGAAGTACTTAATAATATAAAATCCATGGTCACTAAGTAAAGCATTCAAAAATGATAAATACGATCCACAGCAATTATCGCAGACATATAGAAGATGCAAAAAACTAACTTGCTTGTCGATGATACTCCTAATCCCGGGGTTTTGTGAATGCAACCTCACTCGCCGTGACCTCATTTTTTTGCGTAATTTAGCACTGAAATAAATCACCAATAGCTACTTCTTTTTTTGTTGCGTTTACTCCTGTTTACATTGGAATCAGGTTTTGGTACCCATCCCAAGCCTACAGTTGGCTTAGCGGGTATCTTTTTAATTTTTCTACCTTAAAAAGCTCTATGGTTGTTTTTGCTTCATTCTGCTTTCATATATGACATATTGACAGAAATGACTGCAGATCTGGAAAGCTCTCATTAGTCACTTTAATAAGAGGTATGAGTCAATATGGTGTGTTGCAAATGGATTTTTGACCTTGTTATGCATGGCCAAATTCACTGATCCAATCGACCCAATGCAAAATGGAATCATTTAAGTGATTATCGACCCTCTAAATGTGTTGTTTGATAAGAACCTGAAAAGCTGTGATGTCAAAGGATTAAGAGGAAGAGATAAATAAATAATTGTTGCAGTTATACAACCAATTATTTCTTATTTGTGGGTTCTGTGCTCTCAATGTACCTTTGGAATAAAAAAGACTTTGCTAACAACTAGTGTTGCACTTTTTTTCTTTGGAAACCGATCGAACATTCATTTCAGACCTTGGAAACCTGCAATTTTAGGATAGGGGTGTTTTCAAGTGTGAAACTATTGAGCGGTAATCTTCCCTTGTGCTGTGTTGAAAAGGTGAAGCATGAATTCAAGGCTGTTGATGTTTTCAGAAATATTACCGGCCATTGAGAGTGGACAAAAGTAAATAGTGACTACGATATTTTGTGTGAACACAGAGATGCTGTCGGCAAAATGAAATGCTGAACATTCCCTCCAGGATTTCACTGGGCTTTTTTGTGATTGTTGCGGCCTGAAATTCCTAAATTCGTGACAGCTTTTTTTTAAAAGTTGCAGCAAAAATCTTATTTTTTCTATTCAATAACATCAGCCTTCATTTCAGTAATGTTATTGCACTGGAGAATAATACAAACTGTTGATCAACTTGACATGCATTTGCATCACTGAACTTTGCCAAGACAAAGATATCTTTCAAAAAGCCAATTTATTTCTGGCCAGAACAAATTGACAAAACTATTTTAAATAGCTGCAACATAACATACATAAGTAACAAACAGCATAATAACAACATAGCTGTAAACCTTGCTTCACCCAAGGAAAGCACATATGACATACACAAAGCCTAACCAGGCATTTTCTCTCTCTCAAGGAATTCGGAAATAAAATCATGTCTTCAGGAGATCAACACTGTACTGAAGCCCAGAACACTCTATGCATTTCCCCAGTTTTAGTTTAAAGATAAGGAAAGATTGGCATAGCCGACTAGGATCCCTCTTTATGTTTGTGAACTTTATGGTCTATACATTTAGAGTGATGTGATAATCAAACACTCTAGAAGTCTAGAATGAAAGAGTATATAAGAGAATTGACATAGTGTGTGTACCTTCAGTGCTGAATGATGAGCAGAGGCAGAGTTTGGAGTGTTTTCTTTAGCTCGCTTTCCATTTTATGTACTCACTATCCACTGTGTCCAGGTACGTGGAAAATGTTTTCCGTGCCATTTGCTGTTTGACGCCAGTATCATGCTAATTAGCTGCCTGAAATCAGGTGACTCCACTGTAGAAATAGCCTGCATGTCTTCTAGCACATACGCTGCAATGGCTCTATCAATGTTGTCCTGGCTAGCAGTGCCTCCGTTAAAATCCATAGGTGGAGGTGAAGTGGCATCGGAGTCTGTGTCTCTCTATACTAGCTTTGTCGAAGCATGTTGCTTTTGTAGCTGTTTCAGCAGATTTGAATTGCTGTTTTGGGCAGCAGATAGGATCTTTGATCCATGACACAACTTACATTTAACTAAAATGTTATTTTCTTTGTGCTCGACAAAAGAAAAGTGGTGAGAATATCTCCATCTTAAGAAACTCGACTTCAGCTCCGCCATGATGTCTTGTTAGTAAACACAGACATCAGCGATCCTTGAACTCATCGTAGTTTGTTTACATGTACAACTTTCTCCGATGCTGCCACAGAAAAATGTGTTTTATGCCACTCCTTCTTTGTCTCATTTTGTCCACCAAACGTTTTATGCTGTGCGTGAATGCACAAAAGTGAGCTTTGTTGATTTGCTGGAGTGCTTATCAGGCATATTTGGTCAACCTTTGACTGCAAGCTAATCGATGCTAACATGCTATTTAGGCTAGCTGTATGTACATATTGCATCATTATGCCTCATTTGTAGGTATATTTGAGCTCATCTAATTTCCTTTACTTATGTCCTCTGTGAATTTAATTTATCTTTGCATGTGTCATCACACATTATCTGTATGCAATATTGGCTGCATTTTTCATAGCTGTTTGTGTGCCATGTTGTTCCAGACCACAGCAAACGTTAGCCAGCTTGCAAAGATTGTAATAAATCCATTAGAAGAAGACAGCCTGCCGTTTCCTTAAACTTGGACACACACAACTATACCTTTGGCCATTCTGAGCCAGTCATTTCCAGAAGTTATCTCATCCTGTGAGAAGCCTCCATTTTACTAATGATTTCCAATGTTGCAAAAATGTGTAGAATAAAAATTAAAATATTTCTGTCAACGAAGAATTGCGTCAGCCTTTGATAGTAGGCTAATATAGCTAATAAAACACTTACATCATGTGTTGCCTTCATTATAACACTTAGTATATTAGGCTTTACATTTTTTGCAGCTTCAGACAGATTTTTGTTTTAGTATTTTTGGTCCAATATGGCTCTTTCAACATTTTGGGTTGCCGACCCCTGGGTTAAGTAATCTGATTGGTACAGCGAGTCGGATTCTTAATTTTCAATGTTGGTAGCAGCAAAAAGCTTTGTAGTGACTCCCAACTGAAGACGATCCCAGACAAGCGACGAGTCAGACAAGTGAGTTGCAAAATAGCGGACACATTTGACATTAGCTGTTTACTGAGCAGCCCCAACGGAGCAACGATTGGATCACAAGATTTGGGACACGAGTCAACTTCCAGTAATAAACTAAAGTGATGAAAGCCGCCTAAAGCCCAGGTGCAAAGATAAGAATGGAGACTTGGCACGCACAGTTTAGTTTGCTGTCAATTTTCCGTCTTGGATCCACATGAAAAAGCAGTTTGTCACACCTTAGGAGGGATGATTAACACGTAGACATGCCGTCAGACAGGACATGTGGAATTTCTACCTAATTCTTCATGACAACAGTCACAGTAATACAAACACATAGCAAAGGATCTAATTGAGGACGGCTTCAAAGGTCGATCCATCCATCCATCTTCTTCTGCTTATCCGAGGTCGGGTCGCGGGGGCAGCAGCCTAAGAAGGGAAGCCCAGACTTCCCTCTCCCTAGCCACTTTGTCCAGCTCTTCCCGGGGGATCCCGAGGCGTTCCCAGGCCAGCCGGGAGACATAATAATAACTGGGATTTATATAGCGCTTTTCTAAGTACCCAAAGTCGCTTTACATGTAGAACCCATCAATCATTCACACCTGGTGGTGGTAAGCTACTTTCATAGCCACAGCTGCCCTGGGGTAGACTGACGGAAGTGTGGCTGCAATTTGCGCCAACGGCCCCTCCGACCACCACCTATCATTCATCATTCAATTCACCGGTGTGAGTGGCACCGGGGGCAAAGGGTGAAGTGTCCCGCCCAAGGACACAACGGCAGCGATTTTTTGGATGGTAAGAGGCGGGGAGCGAACCTGCAACCCTCAGGTTTCTGGCACGGTTACTCTACCCACTTCGCCATGCCGCCCACATAGTCTTCCCAACGTGTCCTGGGTCTTCCCCGTGGCCTCCTACCGGTCGGACATGCCCTAAACACCTCCCTAGGGAGGTGTTCGGGTGGCATCCTGACCAGATGCCCGAACCATCTCATCTGGCTACTCTCTATGTGGAGGAGCAGCGGCTTTACTTTGAGTTCCCCCCGGATGTCAGAGCTTCTCACCCTATCTCTAAGGGAGAGACCCGCCACACAGCGGAGGAAACTCATTTTGGCCGCTTGTACCCGTGATCTTGTCCTTTCGGTCATAACCCAAAGCTCATGACCATAGGTGAGGATGGGAACGTAGATTGACCGGTAAATTGAGAGCTTTGCCTTCCGGCTCAGCTCCTTCATCACCACAACGGATCGATACAGCGTCCGCATTACTGAAGACGCCGCACCGATCCGCCTGTCGATCTCACGATTCACTCTTCCCACACTTGTGAACAAGACTCTGAGGTACTTGAACTCCTCCACTTGGGGCAGGGTCTCCTCCCCAGCCCGGAGATGGCACTCCACCCTTTTCCGGGCGAGAACCATGGACTCGGATTTGGAGGTGCTGATTCCCATCCCAGTCGCTTCACATTCAGCTGCGAACCGATCCAGTGAGAACTGAAGATCCTGGCCAGATGAAGCCATCAGGATCACATCATCCGCAAAAAGCAGAGACCTAATCCTACAGTCACCAAACCGGATCCCCCCAACGCCTTGACTGCGCCTAGAAATTCTGTCCATAAAAGTTATGAACAGAATCGGTGACAAAGGGCAGCCTTGGCGAAGTCCAACCCTCACTGGAAACGTGTCCGACTTACTGCCGGCAATGCGGACCAAGCTCTGACACTGATCGTACAGGGAGCGGACCGCCACAATCAGACAGTCCGATACCCCATACTCTCTGAGCACTCCCACAGGACTTCCCGAGGGACACGGTCGAATGCCTTCTCCAAGTCCACAAAGCACATGTAGACTGGTTGGGCAAACTCCCATGCACCCTCAAGGACCCTGCCGAGAGTATAGAGCTGGTCCACAGTTCCACGACCAGGACGAAAACCACACTGTTCCTCCTGAATCCGAGGTTCGACTATCCGGTTTCAAAGGTCCGACTTAGCTCAAATCACATAAAGAAGACAAAAAAACTCCACATTAAACAGCTCGACATGATACGTCTTTAACACTTAGAACAAATCCAAGAACATGAAGGAATGCAAAAATAATCAGCATTACCTGGTCTGACAACATGGGCCATGAAGGTCTCCCGGTTGGAAGGTGGATCACAGACAGTCTATAGCAGGGGTGTCAATATCGTCAATATCACAATTAAGGCTGCCTTTAGAGGGCCACTAGTATGTTATATTTTTACTTAAAGATTGATGGATAGCTTGCTTTTAAATCTTAAGTCAAAATGACAATCAGATGCTTAAGTATTTATTTTTGATAACCAAAAACATACACAGTACAGGCCAAAAGTTTGGACACACCTTCTCCTCATTCAATGCCTTTTTTACATTGTAGATTGTCACATCAAAACTATGAATGAACACATGTAGAGTTTTGTACTTAACAAAAAAAAGGTGAAATAACTGAAAACATGTTTTATATTCTAGTTTCTTCAAAATAGCCACCCTTTGCTCTGACTACTGCTTTGCACACTCTTGGCATGCTCTCAATGAGCTTCAAGCACATCTGTGAAGTGAAAACCATTTCAGGTGACTACATCTTGAAGCTCATCAAGAGAATGCCAAGAGTGTGCGGAAAAGTGGTCTAAGCAAAGGGTGGCTATTTTGAAGAAACTAGAATATAAAACGTGTTTTCAGTTATTTCACCTTTTTTTGTTAAGTACAAACCCCATTTCCATATGAGTTGGGAAATTGTGTTAGATGTAAATATAAACGGAATACAATGATTTGCGAATCATTTTCAACCCATATTCAGTTGAATATGCTACAAAGACAACATATTTGATGTTCAAACTGATAAACATTTTTTTTTTTTTGCAAATAATCATTAGCTTTAGAATTTGATGCCAGCAACACGTGACAAATAAGTTGGGAAAGGTGGCAATAAATACTGATAAAGTTGAACAAATGCGTGAGCAAATTGTTGAACAGTTTAAGAAAAACCTTTCTCAACCAGCTATTGCAAGGAATTTAGAGATTTCACCATCTACGGTCCGTAATATCATCAAAGGGTTCAGAGAATCTGGAGAAATCACTGCACGTAAGCAGCTAAGCCCGTGACCTTCGATCCCTCAGGCTGTACTGCATCAACAAGCGACATCAGTGTGTAAAGGATATCACCACATGGGCTCAGGAACACTTCAGAAACCCACTGTCAATAACTACAGTTGGTCGCTACATCTGTAAGTGCAAGTTAAAACTCTCCTATGCAAAGCGAAAACTGTTTATCAACAACACCCAGAAACGCCGTTGGCTTCGCTGGGCCTGAGCTCATCTAAGATGGACTGATACAAAGTGGAAAAGTGTTCTGTGGTCTGACAAGTCCACATTTCAAATTTTTTTTGGAAACTGTGGACGTCGTGTCCTCCGGACCAAAGAGGAAAAGAACCATCCGGATTGTTATAGGCGCAAAGTTGAAAAGCCAGCATCTGTGATGGTATGGGGGTGTATTAGTGCCCAAGACATGGGTAACTTACACATCTGTGAAGGCGCCATTAATGCTGAAAGGTACATACATAGGTTTTGGAGCAACATATGTTGCCATCCAAGCAACGTTACCATGGACGCCCCTGCTTATTTCAGCAAGACAATGCCAAGCCACGTGTTACATCAACGTGGCTTCATAGTAAAAGAGTGCGGGTACTAGACTGGCCTGCCTGTAGTCCAGACCTGTCTCCCATTGTGTGGCACATTATGAAGCCTAAAATACCACAACGGCGACCCCCGGACTGTTGAACAACTTAAGCTGTACATCAAGCAAGAATGGGAAAGAATTCCACCTGAGAAGCTTCAAAAATGTGCCTCCTCAGTTCCCAAACGTTTACTGAGTGTTGTTAAAAGGAAAGGCCATGTAACACAGTGGTGAACATGTCCTTTCCCAACTACTTTGGCACGTGTTGCAGCCATGAAATTCTAAGTTAATTATTATTTGCAAAAAAAAAATAAAGTTTATGAGTTTGAACATCAAATATGTTGTCTTTGTAGTTCATTCAATTGAATATGGGTTGAAAAGGATTTGCAAATCATTGTATTCCGTTCATATTTACATCTAACACAATTTCCCAACTCATATGGAAACAGAGTTTGTACATAACTCCACATGTGTTCATTCATAGTTTTGATGCCTTCAGTGACAATCTACAATGTAAATAGTCATGAAAATAAAGAAAACGCATTGAATGAAAAGGTGTGTCGAAACTTTTAGCCTGTACTGTACATCAAGTAATAAAGTGAGGAATAGTTCTTTTTTCACCAAGTACCACGTCAGAAAACACTAGGCTCTTCAAGTACCACCATAATGACCAACATTAAAATACAGTAGCATAGTCGGCCTAAGTATTAATTAAAAACAAGGCAGAGGTTTATGTAGGAAATTAAACTGTTACATTATAATACTAATTAAGTGATTCCTTAGTGTAACACTTTGAGAATTACGGGTGTAGAACACATGCAATTGCATGCAGTACATTTTCTGTCAAAATTGAAAGAACACATACATTTAGCCAGAAAGTGCTCATTTCCAGCCTTTTGCAGGCCACATACAATAATGTGACCCTCCAGATCTGGCCTTGAGTTTGACCCCTGTGGTTTATAGTGTCTGGTATGTTTGGGTTGGGTTATTGTTTGTTCGGGTCAAGTCAGTGTTGTGAGTTGAATTAGGTCACTTGTGTCAAAATCAAGGCTCCAGGGATAGATCTGGCCTGCCACAATTAATAAGTCCGGCCTGGTAATTTAAATTGGCCCGCCATGCCGTTTAAACGGCACGCCAGATTAGTTATTGTGAACTGCCACTTAATTTTGTGCGGCCCCGCCACGTCAGTTACTGAACATGACCTGCAAAAGGCTGGAAATAATAAAGCACTTTCTGGCTAAATGTATGTGTTCTTTTTAATTTTCACAGAAAGATTTACTGCATGCAATTGCATATGTCCCACACTTTAATATTGGGGCACAGTTTTGCATTGCTTGGTGTATGCTCAAGTGTTTGCATTTCTTTCGCCTGTGCTTTGCTACTGCTTTGAAAAACTAAATAACATTTGACCTGCACGTCGTCTTCTGTCTCTGCATCTTGGGGTCACGCCTATTACAGCCATGCGAGTTCCTGACACCAACCAAACTCTCGGATTGAATGACATGTTTCAGGACGATATGTGAATTTATGTTTTAATTATGTACAAACCCCGTTTCCATATGAGTTGGGAAATTGTGTTAGATGTAAATATAAACGAAATACAATTATTTGCAAATCCTTTTCAACCCATATTCAGTTGAATATGCTACAAAGACAAGATATTTGATGTTCAAACTCATAAACTTTTTTTTTTTTTTTTTTACAAATAATAATTAACACATTTTTTAAGCTTCTCAGGTGGAATTATTTCCCATTCTATTTGCAATGATTTGATCTTAGTAAAAAAAACATGCATCAAATTAAATTCAAATTTGATTAAAAAAGTATAAAAATTGTGTAACATAAATTAAAAAGTGTAATCTAACACGATTGAGTGAGCTCTTCTGGAAAACATCTCCAAATTTTAGGAGTAAAAAACTGAAATGCCGTCTCACCATGTTTAGTCCTGTCTCTGGGCACCAGCAGGAGACCACTCCTTGAGGTTTCCACAGCCCCACATGGCTCGTACGGTTCTAACATGTCAGAGATGTACTTCAGAGCTAGACCATGAAAAGACTTGTACACAAGCAGAGCTGTTTTAAAGTCTATTCTCTGAGCAACAGGAAGCCAGTGCAGCGACTTAAGCACTGAACTAATATGGTCATATGTCCTGGTTCTCATCAGGATTTTAGCAGCATCATTCTGGATGTCAGCTGCTTTAGAGCTCGTTGGGAGAGCCTAGTGAGAAGGCCATTACAGTAGTCAAAACTGCTGGAGACATACACTATATTGCCAAAAGTATTTGGCCACCCATCTAAATGATCAGAATCAAATGTCCTAAACAATAAATGTAAATAAATAAATAAATCACTTGGCCTGGCCACAGGTGTATAAAATCAAGCACTGAGACATGGAGACTGTTTCTACAATCATTTGTGAAAGAATGGGCCGCTCTCAGGAGCTCAGTGATTTCCAGCGTGGAACTGTCATAGGATACCACCTGTGCAAGAAATCCAGTCGTGAGATTTCTGAGGGACGAGTCTGGGTTTGGAGGTTGCCAGGACAACGATGCATTTCGGACTGCATTGTGCCGAGTGTGAAATTTGGTGGAGGAAGGATTATGGTGTGGGGTTGTTTTTCAGGAGTTGGGCTTGGCCCCTTAGTTCCAGTGAAAGGAACTTTGAATGCTCCAGAATACCAAAACATTTTGGACAATTCCATGCTCCCAATTTTGTGGGAACAGTTTGGAGCGGGCCCCTTCCTCTTCCAACATGACTGTGCACCAGTGCACAAAGCAAGGTCCTTAAAGACATGGATGACAGAGTCTGGTGTGGATGAACTTGACTGGCCTGCACAGAGTCCTGACCTGTACCCGATATAACACCTTTGGGATGAATTAGAACAGAGACTGAGAGCCAGGCCTTCTCGACCAACATCAGTGTGTGACCTCACCAATGCGCTTTTGGAAGAATGGTCGAAAATTCCTATAAACACACTGTGCAACCTTGTGGACAGCCTTCCTAGAAGAGTTGAAGCTGTAATAGCTGCAAAAGGTGGACCGACATCATATTGGACACTCTGGGTTAGGAATGGGATGGCACTTCAAGTTCATATGTGAGTCAAGGCAGGTGGCCAAATACTTTTGGCAATATAGTGTAGGTATATATTAGACTTTCTAAGTCTGCTTTGGACACTATTGTTTTGATTCTGGCAATGTTTTTAAATGGCAAAAAGCTGCTGATGCTATTGACCTGATGTAGGGGTTGAAGTTAAAGGCCTACTGAAACCCACTACTACCGACCACGCAGTCTGATAGTTTATACATCAATGATGAAATCTTAACATTGCAACACATGCCAATACGGCCGGGTTAGCTTACTAAAGTGCAATTTTAAATTTCGCGCGAAATATCCTGCTGAAAAGGTCTCGGTATGATGACGTCTGCGCGTGACGTCACGGATTGTAGAGGACATTTTGGGACAGCATGGTGGCCAGCTATTAAGTCGTCTGTTTTCATCGCAAAATTCCACAGTATTCTGGACATCTGTGTTGGTGAATCTTTTGCAATTTGTTCAATGAACAATGGAGACAGCAAAGAAGAAAGCTGTAGGTGGGAAGCGGTGTATTGCGGCAGGTGTTGTGCCGGATAACGCACCCCCGCCGTAGAACGCACCCCTTGACTGTTGTGCCGGATAACACAGCCGGTGTTTGTTTACATTCCCGGAAGATGACAGTCAAGCTTTACCATTGGCCTGTGGAGAACTGGGACAACAGAGACTCTTACCAGGAGGACTTTGAGTTGGATGCGCAAACGCGGGACCGTGAGTACGCATGCAGCTGCGGCTTCCAAACATTTGATCGCTTGCCCGTACGTGCGTGCCGCTATGTGCATGTCACGTACGTAACTTTGGGGACTTTGGGGAAATATATGTGCTGTATGAACTTTGGGGAGGTGAACGGTACTTTGGGCTGTGGGATTGAGTGTGTTGTGCAGGTGTTGGAGTTGTATTGGCGGGTTATATGGACGGGAGGGGGTAGGTGTTTGTTATGCGGGATTAATTTGTGGCATATTAAATATAAGCCTGGTTGTGTTGTGGCTAATAGAGTATATATATGTCTTGTGTTTATTTACTGTTTTAGTCATTCCCAGCTGAATATCAGGTCCCACCCGCCTCTCACAGCATCTTCCCTCTCTGAATCGCTCCCACTGCCCTCTAGTCCTTCACTCTCACTTTCCTCATCCACAAATCTTTCATCCTCGCTCAAATTAATGTGGAAATCATGCTTTCTCGGTCTGAATCGCTCTCGCTGCTGGTGGCCATGATTGTAAACAATGTGCGGATGTGAGGAGCTCCACAACCTGTGACGACACGCTACTCGTCTGCTACTTCTGGTACAGGAAAGGCTTTTTTATCAGCGACCAAAAGTTGCGAACTTTATCGTCAATGTTCTCTACTAAATCCTTTCAGCAAAAATATGTCAATATCGCGAAATGATCAAGAATGACCCATAGAATGGACCTGCTTTCCCCGTTTGAATAAGAAAATCGCATTTCAGTAGGCCTTTAAAGTCCATTATTACCCGCTAAATATCTAACCTGGTGTTCCCTTTTCAGAGAGAGGGTCTCAAGATGACTGAGAACATGTTGTCTTTGCTCCTGTGGGCCACACACAATGATTTCCGTTTTGTCTGAATTTAGCTAAAGAAAATCGTTTTGCAGTAATGAGGTGGATGAGTTGGTCGGAATACTTGCAGTTGACACTCTGTGTTGGTGGAAGGAGGTGAAGGTTGGTTGACCAGTTAGGTAATGTGGTAGACTTACTTAGTATTATTTTTTTTGTACTATTGATTGGGATTTGCTTGTATTCATTCACATGACTTCTTCCCGGAAGTGAAAAACAAGTGGCGGTCAACCAAGCCAAGATGGTTGTTGTGCAGCAAGCCTCGATCTTCCTGCAAAAAGCAGATGCGAGCAAAAAAATCAAACTATGCAATGGAATAGATCCCTAGGCTTTATCAAAAAAAGATTTGTCAGTGATATCAAGTGTTATCTGTCGGTGGAGTTCCCAGACGTAAACTATTTTGTTCTCCAGACATCATTCTACACAGTTCTTCAACTCTGCTCTCTCGGACTGGAGTGCGATGTTCGAGAGTCAATTCTGTCGTCGTTTCCTATAAAATCTTGCACTCTTCCGTCCTTCTTGATTACCTTTTTGAGGAACTCTGAAGAAACGTTTATTCTTTTCAAAATTTGAACGGTTCGTACTGCTGAAAACAACACAAGGATTGGGCATTTTTCTTCAAGAAAGGCTAAATGGCGCCAAGTACCCATCGAGAAGTAGCTTGACCTGAAGAAATAGTTAATGGGCCGGATGCGACGTCATGTAAATCCAAACAATTGTATTATGTTTGAATCAATGTGAGCTTATCCATATTTGCCAGTATTTGCCAGTCGGCTCGGGTGATGAGGAAAATAATTAGATTTGTTGTACGGGGATGGTCAGTTAGACTGGTGGTTCAAAAGGTAGGGCAGTTAATCTTTTAGATTTAGTGGTGCTGTATCTGTTTCCTAAGTATAAGTAATGCAGTACATCATGTTAGACAATTGTATTAGTGGAATTGGTGAGTTGTGTTCGGTAGGTTAAGGTTGTTTGCTTGGGCACTAATACACCCCCATACCATCACAGATGCTGGCTTTTGAACTTTGCGCCTATAACAGTCCGGATGGTTCTTTTCCTCTTTGGTCCGGAGGACACGACGTCCAGTTTCCAAAAACAATTAGAAATGTGGACTCATCAGACCACAGAACACTTTTCCACTTTGTATCAGTTCATCTTAGATGAGCTCGGGCCCAGCAAAGCCGGCGGCGTTTCTGGGTAATGTTGATGA
This sequence comes from Nerophis lumbriciformis, assembly GCF_033978685.3. NCBI lineage: Eukaryota > Metazoa > Chordata > Actinopteri > Syngnathiformes > Syngnathidae > Nerophis > Nerophis lumbriciformis. The sequence goes on from NC_084579.2 coordinate 25,923,276, forward strand.
GGAAAATACGAACGTTAAAGAATATACATAAAAATATTGAAAAATTGATCAGCAGATGTTGGTCGGTTGGTTATTTAAGTGAGTAATCAAGAAGAGCAAGGTAGGCAGTTCGGTTAGTTGAATTGGTGAGTTCTGTTGGTGGTTGAGGTTGTTTAGGGTTTAATGACTCGACAAGCAATGAGTTAGGTGAGAAAAAACAAGAGTTTACAATGGTTTTATTTACTACACACTAAGCGTACATCTCTCTTCCAGACTGCACTCAATGACTCACTCACATGCACACAATCTCTCTTGACGCCAGTTTGAGTTAATGAAATTGCAAATGTCAAGCACAATTGAGTCCAGAGTTGCTCAATGTGGATGCAGGGGAGCTTTATTTGATTAGAAATCATTGTGATTTAATATTTGGCCCATAGTCCTTTAAATTATGGGGTTACGAACAGGGAAGATGGAATTGACTATACGCAGGACTTGTTTGCTTTTGGCTGGATTGTGGACACGCACTCAACATGCCACCTGAGGTTTTTGCAAATATATATTCAACATTCATGGAAGTAAATTAGTGACTTTAACAGGCATGGAAAGGGGTAGCTTGGTTGGGTTGGTGGGATTCGGCTGCTGTACATTCATTGGTTGATTAGAGATAGTAGAGATGTCCTGATCTGATCCCATGATCCGGATCGATATTTGCCTTTTTGAACTGATCTGCTGATCAATTTTATAATATATATATATATATGTTCTTTAACGTTCGTATTTTCCTCATCAACAACACCCAGAAACGCCGCTGGCTTCGCTTGGACCGAGCTCATCTAAGATGGACTGATGCAAAGCGTAAAAGTGTTCTGTGGTCTGACGAGTCCACATTTCAAATTGTTTTTGGAAACTGTAGACGTCGTGTCCTCCGGACCAAAGAGGAAAAGAACCATCCGGACTGTTATGGTCGCAAAGTTCAAAAGCCAGCATCTGTGATGGTATGGGGGTGTATTAGTACCCAAGGCATTGGTAACTTACACATCTGTGAAGGCGCCATTAATGCTGAAAGGTACATACAGGTTTTGGACTAGCATACGCCGCCATTCAAGCAACGTCTTTTTCATGGACGCCCCTGCTTATTTCAGCAAGAAAATGCCAAGCCACATTATGCATGTGTTACAACAGCATGGCTTCGTAGTAAAAGAGTGCGGGTACTAGACTGGCCTGCCTGTAGTCCAGACCTGTCTTCCGTTGAAAATATGTGGCGCATTATGAAGCCTAAAATACGACAACGTAGACCCCGGACTGTTGAACAACTTAAGCTGTACATCAAGCAAGAAAGTGTTGCCATTAAATTCTAAGTTAATGATTATTTGCAACAAAAAAAAAGTAAGTGTCTCAGTTCGAACATTAAATATCTTGTCTTTGCAGTTTATTCAATTGAATATAAGTTGAAAAGGATTTGCAAATCATTTTATTCTGTTTTTATTTACGATTTACACAACATGCCAACTTCACTGGTTTTGGGTTTTGTTGATGAAGTATGACTCACAATCCTCACAAAGAAACCAAGGGACTCTTCGTGTCGTTCCCACCATTTCTGGGTCTAAAATGGATGCCAAATTGACCAACTTGTCGGATTATCCTTCCACTATCAAGGTGAGAGGCATTATCTATGATCTCGAATAAACTTTCACAAGCTCAGAGGCAAGAAAGCAGCTCACCAGCCGATGATGTCAATATAGCCACAAGAGCTAGTTAGCTCTCTGTGATCACGGCACTGCTATAAACACTTTGTCTGTGTTAGCGCATATAATAACAATATCACTAATATTTAGAGATGTCCGATAATGGCTTTTTTGCCGATATCCGATATTCCGATATTGTCCAACTCTTAATTACCGATTCTGATATCAACCGATACCGATATATACAGTCGTGGAATTAACACATTATTATGCCTAATTTTGTTGTGATGCCCCGCTGGATGCATTAAACAATGTAACAAGGTTTTCCAAAAAAAATCAACTCAAGTTATGGTAAAAAATGCCAACATGGCACTGCCATATTTATTATTGAAGTCACAAAGTGCATTATTTTTTTCAACATGCCTCAAAACAGCAGCTTGGAATTTGGGACATGCTCTCCCTAAGAGAGCATGAGAAGGTTGAGGTGGGCAGGGTTAGGGGGGGGTAGAGGGAGGTGTATATTGTAGCATCCCGGAAGAGTTAGTGCTGCAAGGGGTTGTGGGTATTTGTTCTGTTGTGTTTATGTTGAGTTACGGTGCGGATGTTCTCCCGAAATGTGTTTGTCATTCTTGTTTGGTGTGGGTTCACAGTGTGGCGCATATTTGTAACAGTAACAGTTGTTTATACGGCCACCCTCAGTGTGACCTGTATGGCTGTTGACCAAGTATGTCTTGCATTCACTCGTGTGTGAAAAGCTGTAGATATTATGTGATTGGGCCGGCACGCAAATGCAGTGCCTTTAAGGTTTATTGCCGCTCTGTACTTCTCCCTACGTCCGTATACCACTCCGTACAGCGGCGTTTTAAAAAGTCATACATTTTACTTTTTGAAACAGATACCGATAATTTCCGATATTACATTTTAAAGCATTTATCGGCTGATACTATCGGCAGTCCGATGTTATCGGGAATCTCTACTAATATTTGGTTATTATTCAAGTCATGAAATGTAAAAGGAGTATTGTTGCCGCTTTTGGATGGTTGTTTAGAGGGATTTATGGGCGGAATAGAGGACCTCTTACTGGCTCCATTGTAAGCGGACTTTGTCTCTCATGATTGTAAAAGAATAGGCAAAATTACAAAAAAAGTGCAGTTCCCCTTTAAAAACAGCAGAGTAACTCTGACCAAATAAATAGACTCTATCCGTTTCTATTCAAGTCCATGTGTCATTAAATGTATGCAGAGCTTCTATATTTGCTGGTCGCCTCAACACGGCGGTTAAATTGAGCTCAAATCTGCTTGTGTTGGGACAGCAAGTCATGCACTCACACAAAAAAAAAATATGCCGTTTACTTTTTTATCCACTAGCGACGCTGAGATCATTATTCATGCGTTCGTTACGTCTCGTCTCGACTACTGTAACGTATTATTTTCGGGTCTCCCTATGTCGAGCATTAAAAAATTACAGTTGGTACAAAATGCGGCTGCTAGACTTTTGACAAGAACAAGAAAGTTTGATCATATTACGCCTATACTGGCTCACCTGCACTGGCTTCCTGTGCACTTAAGATGTGACTTTAAGGTTTTACTACTTACGTATAAAATACTACACGGTCTAGCTCCGTCCTATCTTGTCGATTGTATTGTACCATATGTCCCGGCAAGAAATCTGCGTTCAAAGAACTCCGGCTTATTAGTGATTCCCAGAGCCCAAAAAAAGTCTGCGGGCTATAGAGCGTTTTCTATTCGGGCTCCAGTACTATGGAATGCCCTCCCGGTAACAATTAGAGATGCTACCTCAGTAGAAGCATTTAAGTCCCATCTTAAAACTCTTTTGTATACTCTAGCCTTTAAATAGCCCCCCTGTTGGACCAGTTGATCTGCCGTTTCTTTTCTTTTCTCCTCTGCTCCCCTTTTCCTTGAGGGGGGGGGGCACAGGTCCGGTGGCCATGGATGAAGTGCTGGCTGTCCAGAGTCGGGACCCGGGGTGGACCGCTCGCCTGTGCATCGGCTGGGAACATCTCTACGCTGATGACCCGTCTCCGCTCGGGATGGTGTCCTGCTGGCCCCACTATGGACTGGACTCTTACTATTATGTTGGATCCACTATGGACTGGACTCTCACAATATTATGTCAGACCCACTCGACATCCATTGCTTTCGGTCTCCCCTAGAGGGGGGGGGGTTACCCACATATGCGGTCCTCTCCAAGGTTTCTCATAGTCATTCACATCGACGTCCCACTGGGGTGAGTTTTTCCTTGCCCGTATGTGGGCTTTGTACCGAGGATGTCGTTGTGGCTTGTGCAGCCCTTTGAGACACTTGTGATTTAGGGCTATATAAATAAAGATTGATTGATTGATTGACTTTCAAAATGAAATACTCAGTTTCAAGGCGGATCGTATTATACACTTTGAAACATCCTCACGGCAGGTACGGACATGAAGTCAACTTGTAGAATGTTTTCAGACATCATTTCACCTTGTTGACTAAAAATGGACGAGGCCATGCTGATTCTGGAGGTCCAAAATCAAAGAAGCATATACAGGCATATCCCGGGCAGCTATATAGGGATATGTGGGCCTGTGTCAAATACCAGCTGAAACGGGGTCTGGATTAGCGGGAGTGTGTGTGTGTGTGTGTGTGTGTGTGTGTGTGTGTGTGTGTGTGTGTAAAAATGTCCGCCAGGGATAATGTAACTATTGTGTTATTTAATTAGAGATGCTACCTCAGTAGAAGCATTTAAGTCCCATCTTAAAACTCATTTGTATACTCTAGCCTTTAAATAGCCCCCCTGTTAGACCAGTTGATCTGCCGTTTCTTTTCTTTTCTCCTCTGCTCCCCTTTTCCTTGAGGGGGGGGGGGGCACAGGTCCGGTGGCCATGGATGAAGTGCTGGCTGTCCAGAGTCGGGACCCGGGGTGGACCGCTCGCCTGTGCATCGGCTGGGAACATCTCTGCGCTCGGGATGGTGTCCTGCTGGCCCCACTATGGACTGGACTCTTACTATTATGTTGGATCCACTATGGACTGGACTCTCACAATATTATGTCAGACCCACTCGACATCCATTGCTTTCGGTCTCCCCTAGAGGGGGGGGGGGGTTACCCACATATGCGGTCCTCTCCAAGGTTTCTCATAGTCATTCACATCGACGTCCCACTGGGGTGAGTTTTTCCTTGCCCGTATGTGGGCTTTGTACCGAGGATGTCGTTGTGGCTTGTGCAGCCCTTTGAGACACTTGTGATTTAGGGCTATATAAATAAAGATTGATTGATTGATTGACTTTCAAAATGAAATACTCAGTTTCAAGGCGGATCGTATTATACACTTTGAAACATCCTCACGGCAGGTACGGACATGAAGTCAACTTGTAGAATGTTTTCAGACATCATTTCACCTTGTTGACTAAAAATGGACGAGGCCATGCTGATTCTGGAGGTCCAAAATCAAAGAAGCATATACAGGCATATCCCGGGCAGCTATATAGGGATATGTGGGCCTGTGTCAAATACCAGCTGAAACGGGGTCTGGATTAGCGGGAGTGTGTGTGTGTGTGTGTGTGTGTGTGTGTGTGTGTGTGTGTAAAAATGTCCGCCAGGGATAATGTAACTATTGTGTTGTTGCTTGCTACAAAAAAAAATTAAATGTTGTTCTGCAAGGCAAAACTGTCCTTTTCCACGAGTCTGTGAGTATTGACAGACATTCCGCGGTGTTGCAATTCAGCAGCCGTTACATATCTCAAATGGCAGGACCGAGTGTATTTGCTTCTGCTCCTTTGGAAAGACAGAATTAACTGTTTGTGGTTCGCTTTACTACAACTGCCCTTATCTCGGATCCCCGAGATCTCGTGAAATTTGCTTAGCATTTACTTATACGACCCATTTCAAACAATCTTCTCTAATAAGCCACAAAAAAAATAAAATGCAACCAACACAAAAAGTCAACAAACATGGTCACACATAACACAACCCCTCGCTGAACTTTGTGGTTATTTATAAAGAAAAAAAAAAAATAAAAAAAAAACATCCAAGCACCATAAAAAATTCTAAATTACACCCATTACAATGCATGTTGGGAACAATGCAAAACATTCTTTCCACAGTTATCCGTGTTTGGTGCATTTTATCTGCTTGATATTTCTTATTGAGGTATCAAACTTTTACCGACTCTTATATCCATTTATATTAATAATTAATTATATATCAATTATATTAACTCTGCAACATCGCGTGGACATCGGGGGCGGTACCTCTGGATTGGCAGACCGGGGTGGTGGTTCCTCTCTTTAAGAAGGGGAACCGGAGGGTGTGTTCCAACTATCGTGGGATCACACTCCTCAGCCTTCCCGGTAAGGTCTATTCAGGTGTACTGGAGAGGAGGCTACGCCGGATAGTCGAACCTCGGATTCAGGAGGAACAGTGTGGTTTTCGTCCTGGTCGTGGAACTGTGGACCAGCTCTATACTCTCGGCAGGGTCCTTGAGGGTGCATGGGAGTTTGCCCAACCAGTCTACATGTGCTTTGTGGACTTGGAGAAGGCATTCGACCGTGTACCCCGGGAAGTCCTGTGGGGAGTGCTCAGAGAGTATGGGGTAACGGACTGTCTTATTGTGGCGGTTCGCTCCCTGTATAATCGGTGTCAGAGCTTGGTCCGCATTGCCGGCAGTAAGTCGGACACGTTTCCAGTGAGGGTTGGACTCCGCCAGGGCTGCCCTTTGTCACCGATTCTGTTCATAACCTTTATGGACAGAATTTCTAGGCGCAGTCAGGGCGTTGAGGGTATCTGGTTTGGTGGCTGCAGGATTAGGTCTCTGCTTTTTGCAGATGATGTGGTCCTGATGGCTTCATCTGGCCAAGATCTTCAGCTCTCACTGGATCGGTTCGCAGCCGAGTGTGAAGCGACTGGGATGAGAATCAGCACCTCCAAATCCGAGTCCATGGTTCTCGCCCGGAAAAGGGTGGAGTGCCATCTCCGGGTTGGGGAGGAGATCTTGCCCCAAGTGGAGGAGTTCAAGTACCTCGGAGTCTTGTTCACGAGTGAGGGAAGAGTGGATCGTGAGATCGACAGGCGGATCGGTGCGGCATCTTCAGTAATGCGGACGCTGTATCGATCCGTTGTGGTGAAGAAGGAGCTGAGCCAGAAGGCAAAGCTCTCGATTTACCGGTCGATCTACGTTCCCATCCTCACCTATGGTCATGAGCTTTGGGTCATGACCGAAAGGACAAGATCACGGGTACAAGCGGCCGAAATGAGTTTCCTCCGCCGGGTGGCGGGGCTCTCCCTTAGAGATAGGGTGAGAAGCTCTGCCATCCGGGGGGAGCTCAAAGTAAAGCCGCTGCTCCTCCATATCGAGAGGAGCCAGATGAGGTGGTTCGGGCATCTGGTCAGGATGCCACCCGAACGCCTCCCTCGGGAGGTGTTTCGGGCACGTCCGACCGGTAGGAGGCCACGGGGAAGACCCAGGACACGTTGGGAAGACTATGTCTCCCGGCTGGCCTGGGAACGCCTCGGGATCCACCGGGAGGAGCTGGACGAAGTGGCTGGGGAGAGGGAAGTCTGGGCTTCCCTGCTTAGGCTGCTGCCCCCGCGACCCGACCTCGGATAAGCGGAAGAAGATGGATGGATGGATGGATGGATGGATATATTAATATTAGAGATGTCCGATAATGGCTTTTTTGCCGATATCCGATATTCCGATATTGTCCAACTCTTAATTACCGATTCCGATATCAACCGATACCGATATATACAGTCGTGGAATTAACACATTATTATGCCTAATTTTGTTGTGATGCCCCGCTGGATGCATTAAACAATGTAACTTTACCATGAATTGATTAACGTGGACCCCGACTTAAACAAGTTGAAAAACGTATTCGGGTGTTACCATTTAGTGGTCAATTGTACGGATTATGTACTGTACTGTGCAATCTACTAATACAAGTTTCAATCAATCAATCAATCAAAAACAAGGTTTTCCAAAATAAGAGAACAACTTCAACTCCAGTTATGGAAAAAAGTGCCAACATGGCACTGCCATATTTATTATTGAAGTCACAAAGTGCATTATTTTTTTTAACATGTCTCAAAACAGCAGCTTGGAATTTGGGACATGAGAGAGCATGAGGAGGTTGAGGTGGGCGGGGTTGGGGGAGTGGGGGGGGCAGGGAGTAGCGGGGGGTGTATAGTGTAGCGTTGCGGAAGAGTTAGTGCTGCAAGGGGTTCTGGGTATTTGTTCTGTTGTGTTTATGTTGTGTTACGGTGCGGATGTTCTCCCGAGATGTGTTTGTCATTCTTGTTTGGTGTGGGTTCACAGTGTGGTGCATATTTGTAACAGTGTGATAAGTTGTTGATACGGCCACCCTCAGTGTGACCTGTATGGCTGTTGATCAAGTATGACTTGCATTCACTTATGTGTGTGTGTAAAAGCCGCATACATTGTGTGACTGGGCCGGCACGCTGTTTGAATGTAGGAAAAGCGGACGTGATGACAGGTTGTAGAGGAATGTTAAAGACAGTGCCTTTAAGGCACGCCCCCAATAATGGATGAGTGGAAATTGGGAGAATGGTTGCCCCGGGAGATATTCGGGAGGGGCACTGAAATTCGGGAGTCTCCCGGGAATATCGGGGGGTTGAAACCGATACCGATAATTTCCGATATTACATTTTAAAGCATTTATCGGCCATCTCTAATTAATATGACATGTACACATCTATATGTATAGGATATATATACTATTAGATTACATTCAATTGGCTTTCGACCCCCGGCCAAATTGTTTAGCCCAATACGGCCCCAAAGTGAAAAAGATTGGACACCCCTCGTCTAAAATATGTACAACTCAATTTTACATAAAATTCAGACATGCTTATGAGAATTTGCCTCGTAAGAAAAGGGCTCTGGGCTCATCCAATATGGAAATTTTCCTTTTTAGTCTCTATTCGTGTGGTGGCACACAGCTCGCCTTATCAAAAGCACTGCAGCTGCACAGGCGGATGGAGGCCAGAAATAATCAAATACTTTTCATTGAACCGCTAAATTTTTGACCCACGCATAAAAATAAAACTCTCTGATAGCAGGAAAAAAGAAACGCCAAAAACAGATTTATTATTTGTCATAAAGCCAAATTAGAAAATCCTTACCTTAGAAACATTAACGATGGCTTTCTTTGCAAAGCTGCTCAAACTATCCATAATCACTTTATATATTTGTTTTTTGTCTATAGTGGCACTTCAAGACAAATACGCACTAATCTGTGCAAGCTTAAGAAAGTACACTTGGTGTCTTTTACGGAATTAGGGTTCAAACCGTTTAAATCATGCGATGCGCTTGAAAAATACAAAAATACAAATTATAGCTTTCCAATTTGAAGTGGAAATGAGTTCAAAAGAAATCCATCAAACAGGTTAAACTGAACTTTCATAATAAGTCTTTTTCTCTTCATATTTATGATATTGTTAAAAAGGTGCTGAAATTACAGTATGCAGCATGTCATTTATAACTTCCTATTCTATACTTTAAATTGTGTTGAGATGAGGACTTTCTAACAACAATTAAATGTAGAAGGGTGGATACTGGTGAATTGTTAACTTCAAGGAAAGATAAAAAAACAACAACTTTTGGAGTGACTTACACCAAAAAATATAAATCAACCGAGGAAATATTTGCTCTAAAAGAATACACTATATTGCCAAAAGTGTTTGGCCACCCATCCAAATGATCAGAATCAGGTGTCCTAATCACTTGGACCGGCCACAGGTGTATAAAATCAAGCACTTAGGCATGGAGACTGTTTCTACAAACATTTGTGAAAGAATGGGCCGCTCTCAGTGATTTCCAGCGTGGAACTGTCATAGGAAGCCACCTGTGCTACAAATCCAGTCGTAAAATTTCCTCGCTCCTAAATATTATAAAGTCAACTGTCGGCTTTATTATAAGAAAATGGAAGAGTTTGGGAACAACAGCAACTCAGCCACCAAGTGGTAGGCCACGTAAACTGACAGAGAGGGGTCAGCGGATGCTGAAGCGCATAGAGCAAAGAGGTCGCTGACTTTCTGCACAGTCATTTGCTACAGAGCTCCAAACTTCATGTGACCTTCCAATTAGCCCACGTACAGTACGCAGAGAGCTTCATGGAATGGGTTTCCGTGGCCGAGCAGCTGCATCCAAGTCATACATCACCAAGTCCAATGCAAAGTGTGGGATGCAGTGGTGTAAAGCACATCGCCACTGGACTCTAGAGCAGTAGAGACGCGTTCTCTGGAGTGACAAATCAAGCTTTTCCATCTGGCAATCTGATGGACGAGTCTGGGTTTGGAGGTTGCCAGGAGAATGCTACATTTCGGACTGCATTGTGCCGAGTGTGAAATTTGGTGGAGAAGAAATTATGGTGTGGGGTTGTTTTTCAGGAGTTGGGCTTGGCCCCTCAGTTCAAGTGAAAGGAACTTTGAATGTTCCAGGATACAAAAACATGTTGGACAATTCCATGCTCCCAACCTTGTGGGAACAGTTTGGAGCGGGCCCCTTCCTCTTCCAACATGACTGTGCACCACTGCACAAAGCAAGGTCAATAAAGACATGGATGACAGAGTCTGGTGTGAATGAACTTGACTGGCCTGCACAGAGTCCTGACCTGAACCAGATAGAACACCTTTGGCATGAATTAGAACGGAGACTGAGAGCCAGGCCTTCTCCACCAACATCAGTGTGTGACCTCACCAATGCGCTTTTGGAAGATTGGTCAAAAATTCCTATAAACACACTCCGCAACCTAGTGAACAGCCTTCCCAGAAGAGTTGAAGCTGTAATAGCTGCAAAAGGTGGACCGACATCATATTGAACCCTATGGGTTAGGAATGGGATGGCACTTCAAGTTCATATGTGAGTCAAGGCAGGTGGCCAAATACTTTTGACAATATAGTGTATCTAGGGCCACAATAAAACATTATATACAGTATGTATATTATTATTTTAGAATAACATTGTCAACCTACAACAAGACTCAAGTTGTACATGTGAGAGATAGTCAGCTTCTTACCAGAAAATAAAAGTTTCGAGATCTTGGAATTCGATAACAATTTAGTTTTCTTTTCTTTGAGAAAACAGTTGTGATTTTATGACAATAAATCATTTTAGGGGAAGAAATTAAGGTAGCTAACTGTGGTGATTAACACCAGAAGTCTAAGGGTCACAATGAAAACAAAAAAGTAGGGGTGCGAATGTTTGGGCACCTAACGATTCAGATTCCTTGGGTGATGATTTGATTCTCGATTCAATATGATTCTCAATTTGAACTGATTCTTGCAATGTATTATTTGGTATAATAATTAGAATGAAACTTTTTCAAAACTGGGTACAGGTTAGAAGAGCTCCTTTTGGTTGCATGGCGATGGCCTAAAAACGTATTTCTAAAAATGTGTGACAAAACAAAAAGTTGTTTTTTTTAATTGATTTTTGAAAATTACAAGTGGTAGAAAATAGATGGATGAATGAATCGATTTAGAATTGGGATGAGAAAGAATTGCGATCCGGATGTGAATTGATTTTTTATTGCACCCCTACAAAAATGGCACCGGTAAATATAATACGAGAACCACAAACCTCTTATATTTTAGAGAAAAAATATATTTTTTATTGTCAAGAATCACTTTAATCCTACTTTTTCCTGGAATAAAGTTTACATTACAATATATTTTGTTTTACTTTATATGGCATTTTATTTTCACCTTAATAGTCCTTCAAACTTTATTTGTGAATAAGCTTTTTTTTTTACAACTTCAAAAAAGAAGAACAATGTGCCCACTGCCCAATAACCAGTACAACAAAAAACTTAACACCCCCACGCCCCCAAAAAAACAAAAAATAGTAATTAGTCTTAATTATGAGGGCATTGTTTCTATTACCAGTAATGGATTTTTGAAGCTAAAGGTGATCTTAATTTTTTATTTTTGCAAAGATAAGAAACGGTGGTCCTAGACTGGATTAGTCAGTTGCCCACCTCAGTGGGACGAAGTCGTACATTTCCTAAACATTTCAACACATGTACCTTAATTACATGTGAAGTGTAATATTGTCGTCATTGCTTTATTTAATAAAACGTCTGCATTTAGAGAGTTTTAAAAACAGTAAAGTAAACTGTGTATTTAAATTGTGTTTGTGGACAAACATCTGTTTCTCGGGTCTCTTTATGGCTTGTCCATAACAATACTTATTGCCAATCATCTTACGGCTCTGCTGGGCCTTTAACAGTTATCTTTCTGAACATTTAATCTTTTATGAGCTTTGCACTCTGCCTGCGGTCGTTCGAGAGAAGTCTGGGAATGATTTCCGCACCCTGATTTAACTGCCCACTGGGTCACAGGTTTCAGACGCAAACACCCTGAGGATGTCAGACTATGAACTTAATTTTATCAGCAATGGCATTGACACGGGCTGAGTGGCGACCAACGACAACAGGCTTCAAGTAGATCATTCATTGAACTTTATTAACAGATCGAAAACAAAAATTCATGGTCATTCACGTTGAAGCTAACAGAAGTACAAAATGAAAACATCCCACATAGAAAAGTGAGGTGCTTGAAGGGAAAAAGGTAGAGAGTGACAGAACTGATCAAAGATCCTTCACAGAAGGCGCATCAAGGCCTGTGGATATGTGACTAACAACACAAGTTGGCAAGTGTTGTTGAAGCAAAAGAGAACATTTGATACATAAAAAGTCAACATGATCCATCAATTAAGGCAGTCAGACTAGATATTTTATTCTGGTCTTTAGTACCTCCCAATGTACAGATTTTTGAACAAGATGAATGATTAAAAGAAATAATTCAAACTCAGTCGGAGAAATCTCCATGACATTGGAGAGTGCTGCTGGTTAGTAGACGGTCAAGATGCCTTCAGGAAGTGGGAGGCTGGAAGGTCTTGGAGGAGGCCAACATGGCTCGCACTTTGGCCATCAGATCCTAAAGAGAGAGTGACAGAAAGAAACGAGGCTCAATGAGGAAAACAGCTCCCATGATGAAGTAGTCTTGGAATGTCTACCAGGAACATTCATGCAATGGACTGGATTACACGTCTCAACATGCTGTGTTGACTTGCACGCTACCTACTCATAAACCTTCCCCAAAGTTAGAAGGACTGAACTCTCCAAAATGTTCTCGTAAGTTCTTGTAAGTATGTCTTACCTTCAACTGTTGTTCCAGTGACATGCTTTTCCATCAGCAAATGTTGGTACTATAAGGTACTATTTAACAAAAACAAACAGGCCACCTTTAGCTTACTTTAGCTGTTACTTATCTCTGGGTGTTGTAGTACTTTACTCCACAGTCTCCACTTTGTTGCAGCTGCTCTTTTTTACTGTCCTCAGTCTCTTCTCGACTAAAATGTTTCTCCTAAATCGCAGCTGTCTGTCACATACCAAGAAGTAAATACATCGTCCATCGTTGTTTGTTAGCGTTTCTCAATCCAACTGATGCGTTTAGCGATTAAAGATTATTTTCACCGTTTTCAACTCGACTATTTGGAATTTAAAAGCTGATTGCTTTGAACTGAGGCAAGCGCAAAAGTGGTCCAGTTGAAGGAAATGACCTAATATTAATCATTCCATATGCCTTCTTCTTTTTCAGCACGACTGTCTCGGTGTACTGGGAAGTGTGCATTCAGTTAGGGTCCGGACACAAATAAGATGAACGAAAATGGTAACCAGGCCTTAACATGACCTCTGACCTTACAAATGGTGGTACTACTGATGCCGATAGAACCCCCTGTTATGTCCCCAGCCCCTCACTGTCTTCCATTGTTCTGCTTTCTAGTATCCGCCTGGCTTTGCACAAACACCCTTGATAAGAAGCCGGCCGATCTCCTTAAGCACACAACTTTGTGGATGCTAACTGGGGTTTTACCAGCTCGGAGGGAAACGGCACAGACGCTCAAGTTACACGCGTGTGAAGCCCTTTGCACGCTAGAGGGAAAGATATTTTCATAGCTGCTGCATAGTGAGAAAACATATTTTCTTCTTTTGATTGCACCTCCTGCCTTCCTTTAAGGAGGCACACATAAACATATGCTATATCCCAGTCTAAATGCCAAAGAACACCTTTAGTTTACATGTTCCTTTGCCTTCCTCCAGGGATACTCTAGCTCACATCCTGGGAGTGGTTCGTTTGCACATGGACAAATACACCCCCCCCCAAGAGCTCTGCTGACAGATGAGACAAATTAACAGCTGTAATCACAGAGGGGGTGAAACTGTCATATCGCATCGCTCAAAAGGCCATTTCAGTGGCCCCCAGTGACTGGAACTGTACACTACACACACACACACTTGTCTGTGATGACTTGCACTGACATTCTGCTTGCACGAAACCCTCCTCTTTCACAGTGAGTAGTGTCAAGGTGGGCAGGAGTCAGAGCACCAGCTGCCATCATTCTGCCATAAAGACCTGCTTGAAGCCTTTTGAGTTTCTCATTCCTTTTTCTGCCTTTCATTAGCTTTTCACCTGTGCATGCAGCTAGCACCATCTTAAGACTTGCTATCTTTTTTTTTAATCTGTTGCTCCTCAACCTTTGGATCCACACGGCAAGATTTACAGGTAAAGTTGATTTGAGGTTCATTCATTATACCACAGACACTTGTGTGTGTATATTTGTACATGTAGGACTAACCTTTTTTTTTTCTTCCCATGAAATTTTCACAGAGCATCATCAAGCGACAACCATCAACCGTATTTTCCAGACTATAAAGCTGCACCCACTAAATTTTAGAAGAAAAAATAGTTTTCCATATATTAGCTAAACCGAACTATAAGCTTCAGATATACACGTTGTGAAATGAGTTTTCTTACACAAAAATATTTTGTACATCAAGGTTCAAGGTTCAACTTTATTGTCCCCGCGGGGAAATTTGTCTTGGGCACAGTGCATCATTGCTTTCTTAACATACCCACAAACAACAGAACAAAAACACAAGCACAGACACAACCACAACTAACAATTAAACATCAGAACATGGAGCTTGATAGACATAGGTGGCACTTTGATGTAGGCATAAAATCTACAGTATGGAGATAAAGATAAAGTACCAGTGTGCATTGCACTAGAGCTCATGGATAAAGTGCTGTGTGCTAAAGTGCTTAGTTCTAAAGTGCTATGTGCTACAGTGCTATGTGCTAAAGTGCTATGTGCTAAAAAAGTGCTAACCTATGTATTAACATTCTATTGCACATTGTTGGTCAGCTTAATGGAGGCTGGGACAAATGATAATTTAAGGCGGTTAGATTTGCATAGTGGGACCCGGAGTCTTCTCCCTGATGGCAGGGTTCCATATTCAGGGAAGAGTGGGTGTTGTGAGTTGGAAATAATTTTCTTAGCTTTTTTCCTAACTGCCTGCTCATAGATGCTCTGTATAGGCTCATATTCTTTCCTCCCTACGATTTTCATTGCCGTTTTATGCATGCCGGCCAGTTTGCTTTTTAGCTTAACGGTTAGGTTGCCAAACGATGAGGTGATCCCGTATCTAATGATGCTCTCTACAATGGCACGGTAGAAAATCATCATGATGTGGCTGCTTACGCCGTACAATCTTAATCTTCGCAAAAAATATAGCCTCTGTTGCAGTCTATTGCACAGTTTGTCAATATGTGTCTTCCAGCAGAGAAGATTATCAATATGAACCCCTAAATATTTATATGAGGATACCTGGGTGATTTCCTGATTTTTGATGACCACTGGCTCATGGTCAGTCACTTTCCTCGGATCCAAAACCATTTCCTGTGTCTTGGTCATATTTAGAATAAGATGGTTGGTATCACACCACCTAATAAATAGGTCTATCTCGTCTTGGTACACAGAGGGGTCCGTATCCTTGTGTAGAAGGCTTAGGAGCACGGTATCGTCCGCAAATTTCACCATATAATTGTTAGGGTGTACAGTCCTACAATCATTGGTGTACAATGTAAACAGTGTTGGTGATACAATGCAACCCTGTGGGACGCCTGTGTTGCAGTGTTTGGTGTCTGACAGTGTTCTGTTGACCTTCACTTGCTGTGTTCTGTTTGTTAAAAAAGAGTGGAACCATTTGATCAAGGTGGAGTTTACACTCATGTCTTTGAGCTTCTCCAAGAGTATGTGAATTTGCACTGTATTAAAAGCTGAGCTGAAATCAACAAATAAAATTCTAGCATAAGCTAAAACATGTTTATTTACATACAGGGTTTCCCCTTAATGTAACTGAGTGTAACGCACGGCCCTGGCTATATAATAGCTGCCACACCTTGAAAATAATGGGTTTTTACCTGAAAACAAATTAAAGTAATATGTTTTGTAGTCCTCAGAAGAAGTCAGACAATTTTAACTTGTATTGCCAATCTTATGATAACAAACATAAGATTTTTTTTTGTTTTACCTCCCGTGCAAACACTTTTGCCTCTGTGTTTCCCAACACACAACAACACTTCCACATTCTCCGCCAATAAGCTTTCATGCACTAACAGTGTGTTTGTGATCATGGAAAATTTAACATCAAATCAAAACTACACGTACATAAAACATTACCACAAGCAGCTCGTTACAGTAAGAATTTATATACCGTATTTCCTTGAATTGCCGCCGGGGCGGTAATTAATTTAAAACCTCTTCTCACTCCGGCGCTTACCAAAGGCATGCGGTAAATGTAAGTAAGCATGCGCTAATTATTTTAAAACCTCTTCTCACTCCGGCGCTTACCAAAGGCTTGCGGTAAATTTAGGCCTGCGCTTATAAATTTGAGTGTGATGTAAGGATACCATCATGAAAAGCACATTTAATAAAAAAAACGTTATTATGGTCTTACCTTTACTTATAAATGAAGTCCATGCGCAGCTCCTTCTGAACAAAAGCATAGATAACTTGTCTATAGAAGTCTTCCTTATCTTTCTTCAGTTTTAAAAGTCTCTCTGTCTCGATGGAGATATTCCTTTAATTATTACCTCCTGCTTCGATTGAAAGTCCAGTTTAGAAAACTGTTTTATTTTAGATATGTAATCCTCCATGTTAAAAGTGCAAGCGAGAGAAAAAAATAAACGATCGCTGCTCACTGTTGCTGCTTGTTGTCACTTCTTCTGCAGCTGAGTAGTCGCAAGAAGGATCACTAGCGCCCTCTACTACCAGGAGGCGGGAGTCATTTAATGACTCATATTTGAAACATGCAGCTATGGTATATTAATAAAACATAGCTGCTTACTGTTCTTTTTAGCATATTCAATAGCTTGGACCTTAAATCCTACTGAATAGCTCTTAATCTTCTTCCCTTCATGCGATTTCAAATTATTGAAATCAGCCTCCTCCATTTTGAAAATGATGACAGGTGAAGTGTCACTCGTGACATGACGAGTTTGACCTGTCGGAAATTCTAGGCATATGCTAATTATTTTGCGAAACGAGTTTGACCCGGCGGTAATTCTAAACATGCGCTAATAAAAATAATATTTTGCGAAACGAGTTTGACCCGGCGTTAATCCTGAGCCGGCGGTAATGCTAAGCACGCGCTAATTATTTTGCGAAACGAGTTTGACCCGGCGGTATTTCTAGGCAGGCGCATACTATATACCCGGCGGCAATTCAAGGAAATACGGTATATAGCCTATTATTTGTGCACTATTGGCAAGTGATGCAATGAAAACTGTCACCGAAAAAAGACTTTGATCACCGAAAACAACGATGCCGAAACAAAACCGGTTGTAAACGAGACACACGACATTGTCTGGAGCGTTGTTAGCATGTCTGCGATGTGGGTGTAACTTTAATATATCCCAGATATACCCACTGACAGCAATCTACAAAACCCAAAACCAGTGAAGTTGGCACATTGTGTAAATCGTAAATAAAAACAGAATACAATGATTTGCAAATCCTTTTCAACCTATATTCAACTGAATGCACTGCAAAGACAAGATATTTAATGTTGGAACTGAGAAAATACTTTAATTTTTTTGAAAATATTAGCTCATATGGAATTTGATGCCTGCAACATGTTTCAAAAAAGCTGGCACAAGTGGCAAAAAAGACTGAGAAAGTTGAGCAATGCTCATCAAACACTGTGGGATGTTCCAAACATCCCACAGGTGAACAGGCTAATTGGGAACAGGTGGGTGCCATGATTGGGTATAAAAGCAGCGAAATACTGTCAAAGCGCTTTGAGTACCTTGAAGGTAGAAAAGCGCTATACAAGTATAACCCATTTATCATTTATTTATTATTTACTTCCATGAAATGCTCAGTTATTCACAAACAAGGATGGGGCGAGGGTCACCACTTTGTGAACAAATGCGTGAGCAAATTGTCCAACAGTTTAAGAACAACATTTCTCAACAAGCCATTGGAAGGAATTTAGGGATTTCACCATCTACGGTCCGTGATATCGTTCAAAGGTTCAGAGAATCTGGAGAAATCACTGCACGTAACATTGAATGCCTGTGACTTTTGATCCCTCAAGTGGTACTGCATCAAAAGCCGACATCAGTGTGTAAAGGCCCGAGCTCATCTAAGATGGACTGATGCAAAGTGGAAACGTGTTCTGTGGTCTGACAAGTGCACATTTCAAATTGTTTTTGGAAACTGTGGATGTCGTGTCCTCCGGACCAAAGAGGAAAAGAACCAGCCGGATTTTGTTATAGGCGCAAATTTCAAAAGCCAGTATCTGTGATGGTATGGGGGTGTATTAGTGCCCAAGGCATGGGTAACTTACACATCTGTGACGGCATCATTAATGCTGAAAGGTACATACAGGTTTTGGAGCAACATACTGCATGTTGCCATCCAAGCAAGGTCTTTTTCATGGACACCCCTGCTTATTTCAGCAAGACAATGCCAAGCCACATTCTGCACGTGTCACAACAGCGTGGCTTCATAGTAAAAGAGTGCGGGTACTAGACTGGCTTGCCTGTCTCCCATTGAAAATGTATGGCACATTATGAAGTGTAAAATATGACAACGTAAGTTGAACAACTTAAGCTGTACATCAAGCAAAAATGGGAAATAATTCCACCTGAAAAGCTTCACAAATTGGTGTTCTCAGTTCCCAAACGTTTACTGAGTGTTGTTAAAAGGAAAGGCCATGTAACACAGTGGTAAAAATGCCCCTGTGCCAACTTTTTTGCAATGTGTTGCTGCCATTAAATTCTAAGTTAATGATTATTTACAAAAAAAAAGAAGAAAAAAAGTTTCTCAGTTAGAACATTAAATATCTAGTCTTGGCAGTATAGGTTGAAAAGGATTTGCAAATCATTGTATTCTGTTTTTATTTACCATTTACACAACGTGCCAAATTAACTGGTTTTGGGTTTTGTACAAAATGTGCAAATATTAAGATGACAGTGGTGGCTTTTAAGGAGAGAAAGTCCAACTGGAGCAGCAGAGCGAAGCAAGTGTGACGTCATGCTCGCTACAGCTTGTCTCTTTCATCAGTGACAAAAGTAGACTTTCTAAACACGAGTACATTCTATAATAACACAAGAAAAATATGCACGATTTGTTACGAGTCGTTTTTCATAAAAAAGTAATTAAAAGTCTCTAAACACTTGAAAACATCTCAAAGTATATTGTACAATACGAAGCAACAATTGAAAATATGGCAAATATATGTTAATACTTGACATGTAACGGTATCAAATCCCATGGTACTATATTAAAGCATTAAGGCCACGGTATAATATTATAGCGGTACATGTCCAAAAACAAAATGATTTAAAAAGGTTATAGTGTGTAAAATGAAGTGGCGGGAACACACTTACTGTAAGTTAACACAAACTACAAACATGATTTTGTAAGTGCAAACAATAGTGCAGGAACATCCACTGTTTCAAGCAACTATTAAACAAAACTTACAGTTGAGTGTCTTTAAAGTGACGATGTAAACATCCAAATGTTCACTTTAGTGTCTTTCAACTTTTACTTTCTGAGAAGCAGTGTCCTCCACAGTGGACATCTTTTTATCAGTCTGGAATATGTTGTTTCTCAGACAAGTAATTAACAATTTACATTTTAATAATGTAAATAACTCACAAACTGATGTTGGCTTCAAATACATTTTCTGGATGACAGATTATGAGAAGGCGACATATCCAGGGTGTAAGCTGCCTTCTGCCCAAGTGCGGCTCAGCTCATAGGCTCCAGATCCAGAGAACCAAGTGGTGAAAACAAGGGTGGATGGCTTCAGGATTTATATACCGGTAGTAGTTTTTCCATTTCCTCCAATTTCCCGCGTTGAACATTTTTGGATGATTACCTTGATGCGCTGCGCTGCAACAACAACTACTATCATCGACTACGAACACACTTCACTTCCTGCTTACGGCATTCCACGTCCCCACACTCAGAGGATTCTGGGGGATGTAGTTTATTTTCAGACCCGCCAATGCTAAAGCGCCCGGAAAAACTACACACCAAGATTTTGTGTGAAACCGTCAGGTGTCACGGTATTATTGTAAAGACTTTGAAACCGAAATACCGCGGTATCTACAAAACCGTTACACTCCTAGTTAATACTACCGTATTTGTCGGAGTATAAGTCGCACCTGCCGAAAATGCATTAAAAAAAAGGAAAAAAACATATATAAGTCGCACCGGCCAAACTATGAAAAAAACTGCGACTTCTAGTCAGAAAAATACGGTAATTAATAATAGATATGTTTTGAAATATATGTGTGTGCATTTTTTGAGCCTCTTTAAAGAAAACCATATCATCATAGCAAATTATGCAAATTATGTGATGAAGTTGTGTGACCACGCCCCACCCTCAAAGGTATCTTAACCATCTTGAGGAAAGTCTGACATACCTTGATTGTTTCCCAACAGTTTCTGTAGTAAAACGGCAGATCAAACAATACAGTCATAGTCATGGACCCACTAGCTGCGAAAGTTAGCGCTCCAATCAACTAAACAGACTCAAAACTCCACGGTGATGTTTTGGTGAATTCACTGAGGAATTTGTGAAACTGAAACAAATAAAAAAGAATGCCACTGTAAGTTGCAATTCTCGATTCAAAACCTTTCTTGACTCAAAATCAATACTTTAATAACATTGGGTGCCAGTTGTATGATTAACTACATTCCTCAATAAAATAAACAGCTGTGATGAATTGATATATTACTTAAAAGAAAACTGGGTTTGTTTAATGAAATTATACCTAAACATTTAATAGTCAAATACAAATAAGGCAACAAGAGAAGTATCCCATACTTCTCTTTTCTAAAGTAACTCTGTACAGCAGATATTGGAATCTAGATCAACAATATGATTTACCTGAGTGGCTGGACAGTACAGGTATAAAGAAATCAACATATTTGAAAAAACCCCAAAACATTTTAATCGTTTAAGATCGTTACAAAAAAAGAATCGAAAATCGATTTTATTTGACACCCCTTGCGGTAGCCATCCGTGTTGGCCAGAGGTTTTGTGTAAAGTAAACAGACAACATGTTTTTTCCAAAATACTGTATGCTGTTTGGAGCCCAGAGCCAGCTTGGCTAACGCTAAAGTGTTTAACAGAATAAAACTTGCTTTGATACAAACTTAGCAGTCAATGTGCTGCGAATACACCAAAGTGTATAAAGAGATGGCGTTAAAGTGATGTTTAATCGAGAAAAACCTCACCAAATCGGTTTTTTTCCTGAAGTGATCATGACAGTTATGGCAGTCATGATGCAGCCCGTTCACGCTATGTTTTGAACTTCTTGTAAAAAAACAAAAAACTTTAGCAGAGTCTTGCATTCAGCCGTGTAAATAAGCTACTCAGAGGCCAGCAAGACCTGCAATGCATTTAGTATACTAAGTCAAATTTTTAAGTTGTATTTGCGAACCCTTTTAAGAACCAATTAAGTTCGTAAAATCGAGGATCCACCGTGGTTCCACTGTACCACCTTTCAGCAACCACTGGAAAATGTGGTAGTAAACACCAGCTATCTCAGCTTTGTCTTTCGGACCATTTTAAAGCGGAGAAGGCAATTGTGCAATTGATGGAGTGCAGGTGTATAAGATACTCACACTGTGTAATGGATTCTTTACACTGCGTATGAAACAAACCGACAGCAGAAAAGACGAGCAGACGGGAGAAGAAAAGCAAACACGACGACAATGACGAGACGGTATGAGGCGAATAGCAACGAGGCTATTAAAAGCTGCTGAATTATTCAGGGTGTGTTTGTAAAACATCACAGAAGGGGGGGTTTAAGTTGTAATAAGTGGCTGCGACTATGTTCACTCTGCAGAGAAACAGCGGGATGTTGGGAGGCGTGCTGTGATACAAGCAGGTAATGTTTTAAATCCTGGGACGCATGGTTCTATCAGCGGTCAGTCATTACTCGAAACATGAGCGGGGACACACAAGCTTGGTAACCACTAAATAACTAGCTATTCCTTTCCTTTCCTTAAACATTCCAGTCTACAGCTTCTCACAAATCATACATTTTTTTTCTCCAGCAACCGTATAGGACGTGCAGGTGCATCCGATTATGGAAAGCAGCCTGATGACGGCCATAAATTTGACACTGTAATGTTAAACAAGGTGGAGCAGAAATAATGTTGACCAAGGTCACAGTATATTTGGGTGAGTGAATGCAGGCTTCGTGTGACAAATGGGTTTGCTTGTAGACAGTAGTACTGACATTATAGCCACCTCATCCCATTTCAAACCAGTTAGTCTACAGCAGGGGTCCTTAATTACCTTTGACCAAGGGCCAGTATGGTAAAATACATGAAACGCTGATAATAGTATACGTTACCATAAACCCGAACTAGGATTTGAACCCTCCTCCCTTTGTTCGGAGAGCAGACTTCATAGCCTATTGAACTATCCAGCCACTCATAATGTACAGTATCTCCAACATTTATGTATAGCTTTATGGTTTAATTATATGGGTAACGGCAAATTGCCCAAATAAAATGCTTTCCTTCTACCTAGTGAGGCCACCGATTTGTTTCGTGCTCCAAACTACATATTAAAAACATGTTTTTGAATACTGGATGGGGTGCGTTCTTGCTATTCATTCTCACCAATGCCACACTTTTACTCCAAATTCGGTCCTAATAAGGGCAATGCCCTTGCGAAACGTTTTTTCAGTAAACCAGCTTTAATGTGAAGCTTCGAGCCACCAGATTGTATCAAACCAAGTGTGGACTGTCCTAATTCTGTTTTGATTCCTTCCGTGGCTGAGCCACAGTAGTTTTCTAAACAAAAAGGGATAATAAATGCATTTGGCGTTAGTTTTAATACAGAGGGACCTCTAGGGCAAAGGTTTCCAAAATGCAGCCCACAGATTATTTTTTTACTGGCCTGTGGCACATTCTAAAAATACGAACACTAGGGGTATCCGAATCAAATACTGATATTGGTTCGATATCTGCAAAAAAACAAGTATCGAATGATTTTGTCTTACATCTCAAATCTCTGATTTGAGCTACCATACAAGCAGTCCTACAGTGTTGTGTTTACTTGTGCAAAGCTGAACAGCCAATTAATAACTAAATGTGCTTTAATAAGCACACAAGGTTGATCTTTTATAGTATTTAAGTGAAGTCATTTACAAAAACTAAGCATGGTATGCTATATAGGCTACTAGGAGCAAGAAGCTCCACAACAACAAAGCACACAAACATTCGTAACAAGTCTCCTTAAACAATAGGTTTAGGGAGTCTAAAACATGACATTTGTCAATATAAACAAGTATCAAATAATTATAGTTGCATCTTACTTATAGACAAAGTCTTTAAGGCAGAAGCGTATTAGAAAATATCCAGTAACAAATGTGTCCCCATCAGTTGATTTACTGCATCATGACCCTAATCTAATGAATTATCTTGACCATTATGTTTCGCCAAAAACAAATTATTGCTCCACTTCAAAAGCATAAATCTGTCATAGGGTTAGTGTTTTTCATAACTACCGTTGTTCTCTTATGTAATTTCGGTGATCAAGGAATTTCTAACATTCCACACTAAAAAATAATATGCTGTAAGTATGTACTATGATCCGTGCTGATATTGCATGAGATTAATGACGTTATTGGCCAATACTCAAGATGTATAATATCTGTATCGGAAGGAAAACAAGTTGTATCGGGACACCCCTAATTATTACAAAAAACTCTGCAATAAGACAAACCATAACAAAACAATTAAAGAAAACATTTAAAATGTTAATAACACCAAAGCTGACATGCAGGGTGTTTTTTTCTTTAAAAAAATTCCATATATCTGTTTTGAAAGTGAAAATATCAAACAGGCGCCTGCAACCTGTGATTTTTCAGTATGCGACCGACAGTAAAAAAGTTTGAATAACCCTGTTCAAAACAATTTGATCGAGCCATAATTTATTCTGATTTCGACAGTTTTCAGAAAATGTTTGAAAATATATACCGGTTACCGTATATTATCCTTATCATACATAACATTTGCATTGGGAAATAAGGGATAATTTACGGAAAACAGGTGACAATTAGGGTAACATCTAATTTGCAGGGCTAACTTGACTGGGAAAAGGATGTGTTGACGAGCGGACCAGAAGCTGCACTCCTCCGGCATTAGTAGATAGTATTATTTTTTTCATCAATGTTAAAACAAAGAAAAATATGAGAACGACAAGAAAGGTCAAAATACGGGTGTGGGGAGGCGGGGCCGGCGGACCGACAGCGAGGCGTGTCCCGCCGGGACCGACTCAGAGATGGCGGCGAAGAGGCGTGGCCGGCATCCCGACAGCGAAGCAGGGCACACCGGAGCCCGCTCCAAGATGGCGGCGAGGAGGCGTGGACGACGAGCGAGCAGCAAGGCGGAGCACGCCGGCGCAATCAAAATGGACTGCAGGTGCGTGGATCGGGCAGCTGGGCAAAATTAATTAACCTCCTCTCACTGAATAAAAGGGGAGCAGCAGAGGAGGACAGGGAAGAGAAGGAGACGGAGAGAGACGGGGAGAAGAGAGAGAGCCAGAGATAGACACAGAGAGAAGCGGATGCGGAGCGAGCGCGCAGGAGAGCCAGAGGGAGGCGAAGACGCACGCGGCTGAAAAGCAGGCGGCGGAGCGTGAAGCAGGTGGAGCCGGAGCTGAAAAGCGCCCGGCGAAAGAAGACAAAGGTTTATTTGCAATAATAAAGAAGTCTAAACCTGCCCGCAGCTATGTTCGTCTTTGATGGTCCTGAGAACCCACCCGACAGCTGGAGACTGTCACAACGGGAGTTACCCGTTTTTGGTTGACAGGTATGATCCATAAGTACAGTTCAGAAATACAATAAATATATAATATTTATTGTAAAATAAATACAAAATAAAAATATTGTAGGATACACACCTGAGTTATTTTTGACTGAACAGCTGATACTATTGAGGATGATACTGGCTCTTCTTTCTCCTGAGAAGCACCCCTGCAGAGGGTGACGAGAGGAAAACCATTGTTAGACAGGAAGAAGAGAAGGATTAACGGGAAAGTTATACAATATGCATGATATGTTCTAAAATGTTTAAAGTGGAATGTGGCGCAGTCAAAAAAAGAGGCAAAGAGCAGAAAGTGAAGAATACACATAATACTACAGCATCCATAAGATATCATCAATTGTGGACATCGGAGAATATCACTTTGAACTCAAGTCATCCACTTATTAAATGGGAATTGCACTTGTTTTTGTTTTGCCTATCACTCACAATCCCTATGGGAGATGAGAACACATCTTCTTTTTTTTGTGTAGTATAAATTGTAAAATGAGTTGTATTAGACGGCTAACAATGTAGCTAATGGGGGTAATCTATTTACATGTTGTGACAGGCCAATTAACCACGTTTTAGCGACACTGTTATTATAAGAACTAATGCCAAGGAAGTATTTTTGGTAACACGGTGCATTGATCACTTAGGTAACTAATTTATGCAGCTTTGGCCTACTGAGCTGGCACATCGCCTTGGGGTAGTGTCGTCCCGATACCAATATTTTGGTACCGGTACTTTTTAGAGGCGGTATAGTACCGAATATGATTCATTAGTATCACGGTACTATACCAATACCGTATACCGTACAACCCTACCTTGGAGTTAGTAAAAGGTACTTTTATAGTAGAAGGTTGTGTCTATAAATCGAGAAGTTGGTCAACTTTGAAATTCAACTTAGACTCAAAAACATCGCTCGAAAGATACAACAATATTCTCATTTGTGCAAACATTTTTTTTTTTTTAATCTGAGGAGTCAGGATTATGATTACTTCATCATCTGAACAGGGAACAATTATCGTGCTGAAATATATAACATCCCATCAGTCATTATCTCAGCGAGAGCAGACATTGTACAGTAAGTGATTGTTTTTTTATGTGCGTATTTCTTGTTTAGCACTTAGCACTACTGCTACAGGATGATTAGTGTTTCACTATAGCATGATCGGATTATCACTCAGCATCTAAAATTTATTCTACTTATTTTCAGGCTCAAAAATTAAAAAGGTTCTGATCGTCATTTGTCCTAAAGTAGTCGTTGTTGACTATCATGAATTCTGCCATGATTAGTTGGTGTTGAAGATGTTGTGATGTGCGCTGTGAAATCAATACCCCGCCGCAATGCTTAAAATTAGAAAATTACGTAAATATTGCATTGATGAATGTGCCTATTACGACATTACATACATACTGACAGCATAAAATGTTAATGGAGTTTTCGGAGGTTTTTAGAGCGCTTTATAGGCGGAATAGATCGAAGCCTCATTACCTGCAATGTTAGGCACCTATTGCTGGCGTTTTTTTATGATTTAGAATGCATAAAAAAAGATAAACGTGTGTGATTTTCTCACAGAGGCAAAATTCCTAAAAAGTGCAGTTCCCCTTAACATTGTGGGATTTTTTTGTAAGACAGCAGGAGACTAGATGACCGATGCACCAGACACTTTGCACAAACACTGGATTCTATACAATAAGTATTCAAAATCATGTTGATAGAGAAGTAAGAGAACACAAACTACATTTTTTGGCTTACCTGGACTGGGCCAGGCTGGAGGCGGGGCTTGATGATGGGGACAAAGCTCTATTGGGTGACGGGTAAGGTGAAACAGTGGCACCTGTAATTTTCTTTGCTCTTGAAGACAACAAGCTCTGCCTTTTGCTAAAGGGGGACCTGTCGGATGAAACGTGACAAATAAGGATCTTAAACATTTTGAATTCAGACAGTAATAATTCATCTGGGAAGGGGGATGAGTAGACAGTGGAGCTTTTGTATTCAGCAGAGCCCTGCTTTTTAAATTGATGCTGGAGAAAAACTGTCAGTTCCAGTTCCCATCAGGGTCTTGTTAGCATGTCGACTAAAGCACACTACACGCCACGACGTATGAGGCGCACGCCATAATGTTAGCAGTCTGTCAAATATTCACGTTATTTTTGTAAAACCTTGACAAAAAAATATTAACATTTAATACTGAATATCTGCTCCTCATGACATCGCTCTCACTCTACAGGAAACAGGAAGTTGCCTGCCAATGTGAGACGGTGAGGGGGCATAGACCTATAAATACTTTACAGGAAGCACTGTTATTTGTTTTAAATGAGTAGATACTTGGGAGGTTGTTGACATTAGTGGATGGCTCAATTTCTTCAGTCCAACATATGAGGGGATTGTACAAGTGACTATTTGGTTACATTTGTGATTGGCAGCTGCTTTGATTGACAAAGTGAGCGTGACCCCCTTCATTAGCGCAGAAGCTAACACTAATTAGGAATGAGCAGCACATCCATAACAAAACACAGTAGCTGTCCTATTTATTGTGGTGTTTTAGTACTTTGTACTCTTTCCTGGCTGTGGTGCACACCAATGTGCTGATCTGATTGCCCTGCAATGGATGTGACAAACATAATCCTTGAACAATTACATTCCCACTTTCTTTAGATTGCCAACACCTTTTCTAAACAGTTTCTATTCGCTCTTTCCCCAGACTTATAACTCTACAAAGGAATAAAGAGCCAAACGACACTTTACTGCAGCATGTCATTTTAAAATAATTGAAATCATTTCTGGACTATAAGTCGCTTGATTGACTGAGTAGTATCATGGGGGATGGCTTGACTCACAGGCAACTGATCGATCGTAACGTCTATAAAAGCCGATTAATTCTATCAAAACTTAAAAATACTTTAGATAGGTCCAGATATTGACCGATGGATAGTGATCTATGTACTAGGCAGTAACAGAGGTGTATCAATGTCAGCAAATGGGCCAACCACCTTTGTACTTCATGTCTCCTCTTACAAGGCTGCAAATTGACAATCGATTGATTTGACTGATTTTCTGGTGATTTTAGCATTAATGTAATTACCGCTTACAATTAATGCAAAATGACAAATGCAAAGTGAGTGGTGTTTGTGCAGCCCTTTGAGACACTCTTGATTTAGGGCTATATAAGTAAACTTTGATTGATTGATTATGTTATAACTGCAACCCCGCGCGATGCTTCATTAACTTATAGGTCAATGAATATAATAATAACAATGGATTCGATTTATATAGCACTTTTCTAGGCACTCAAAGCGCTTCACAGAGAAGTGAGAACCCATCATTAATTTTTACAACTCATTCATTCACCGGTGTGAGCGGCACTGGGGGCAAGTGTGAAGTGTCCTGCCCAAGGACACAACGGCAGCGATTTTTTGGATGGTAAGAGGCAGGGAGCAAACCCGCAATCCTCAGGTTTCTGGCACGGCCGCTCTACCCACTACGCCATACCGCCCCCAATATGTGAGTAAACAAACCAACAATTTAGACAGCCAGTAAGTCTCAAGTCTTGAAAACACAACATGGAATTGAAACATTCAAAGGTCCTCTCTCATGTAAAATGGACTTTTTAATGATGTTGTAACAGTACCGGTAATATATGCATTCCTAAAGCCTGTTTATGAGCACAAAGCGTGAAAAAAAATCCCAACATCACACATCTCCATCACTTGTTTGCTCCACTATGAATGCTTTTAAAGCTCAGGGTTTTTATATCAAAAACGTAAAAACCCCTTCATCATGGACATACCACACTCTAGCTAAATAAGCACCGGCCCTGAATTTTCGTTATGATACACAGCGTTGTGTAAAAAGCAACAGCTACAAACCATGGCACTGTAAATAACGAGCAGTGTTACTTACAGTGGTACTCCTTTGCCGTACGAGTAGGGCTGGGCGATGCGGCTGAAAACTGTATTACAATATATTGTAGGTGTTTTATATCGGTCGATATCTATAAAAATATATATTTTTTTAACCTATTGAAAATAAGGACTAGGAGAAACATATATTAATGTAAACAATTTTATTTAAAATGTAACCTTCCTTTGATTATAATCACCTCAGCTACCAAAGCAGAGAGGAAAGGAAATGTCAACACAACCTAGAACCAGAAAACTGCTATACTGTCGAGGTGACTTTTTCTGTTTTATCGACAATTTCTTCACTCTTTGCAGCACTCATGTTTACCTCCTCTTCTCATTTCATGCACAAAAATCAACCAAGGGACAACAAGATGGCGCAATCTAACTTAATAGTCGATACCTGATTAGCAATTCAGTCCCGGGCCCCCCCATAACCACCATTTTAACATATAACATGCTTTTCAATAGGAAAACTAACTTCTAGATAACAAATATTATATATAAACAATACAATACAATGTACTACAAACAAATCGAGGAGGCTTATGAAGTAATGAGATAATTATGGACTGTATTTTACCTTTGAGAGCGACTTTTGCTGTATCTTCTGCAAACCGCTTCTCTGCCAAACAAAGTCAGCAGCTTCTCCATATTTTAATGGTTACATTTTCGTCCTTTAAAAAATAATTTTAACGCCTTCGGCAGGCGGGACTATGGTCTTTTGTTGACTCCTTCTGCTGTAGTATGGTACACAAGGTTCATACTGCTTTGCCAAGTCAGTTACGTGCACACAGCACATGTTTTTCAATTATGTATTTCTCTAATTCAAAGAATAATATCCGCTTGTTCTTCTTAGCACTGTCCTTCACATTCAGTTTCTTCAGACCAACGGTTGTAAATACTAAGGTATGACTTGCTAGCTATTAGCTAACGAGCCATATTGGTCGGATCTTAAAGGGTTCAATTTACTGTGACAATCACAATGTTTGCTTGCAACCTGAAGCATATCAATTAGCCAAGAGACAGCTCATATCCCCCAAAAAATCTTGAGCTTAAGAATTTGTGAAACTGAAACAATACAATAAGAATGCCGTCGTAAGGTAACAATACTGACACAGACACTCATAAACGTGTTAGCAAATGAGCTAATGCTAAGGACGCTAGCGTCATTACAATAGCACGTACAAATACGCATGAAAACACTCCTACAGACATCACACATGGAACAGTTTAGTAAGTATAAACAGTTTTAGTTATACTGCAAGACTTACTAATGTTGCTTGGATTTATGATAAAATAATCCATACAAGTAGAAACAGTGTGGAAGGCTCGAAGACTGAACGGCACTCCACTTCGGGTTGAAAGCACAAAATAGAAAAACACTGTAGTGAGCTAAGTCATCCAAAAGATAGAGCCATAGCATAAAAAACAAAACACCTTCTCACTGTATTTGCTTTTTTTTTTCTTCTAAATTGATTGCATTATGGCCATCAGTAAAGAAAAATCAAAACATTTGCTGAAATCGTTTTATAAGCCGCAGGGTACAAAGTGTAGGAAAAAAGTAGCGGCTTATAGTCCGGAATTTACGGTGGGTATATTATAACAGATGTCTAAGAAACTTCTCATTCATCCAGGTCATTGTCATCAGGGTCATTTGGGGTTTTGGCACCAACCACTGGACTAGATCTGACCCATCTAAGTCTATGAGCACGAATTGATGAAGCCTACTCGGATAAGCGGCGAATCGTCTTCCAAGACAAATCAAACAGTACAGTTGCGATCGTTTGAATGTCATGAGAAGTATATCATAACACTAACAACTATTTGCTTTACTAACTATAAACTAGGGCTGTCAAAGTTAACGCGATAATAACACGTTATCTATACATTTCAATTGTGGCACTCGATTTTTTATCGGGCTATTGATGCGAACACTTCCTTTTTGACACTCGGCCCGTACCGTAGCGGGGGGAACTTGACTGCAGTTCACTTGCTACTGATGAGCCACAAGCGAGCAGAAATGGACAAAAGAAAGTTTACCTTATGAAAATATCAGGTTCAAAGCCATGGCATGTTGTTCTACCAAAAAGAAAGGATTATTTTTCGCCGTGAGAAGAGGTGACATCTCTGCAGCAAACGCCTGCTGCACGTATTGTTCAGAGGTGGGTGGTGCTTTACTTCTGTGTTCAGATCACGCTTAAGGTGCAGTGATAATATAACATTTAGATTGTTACTGTGACTGCTTTAGTAAGTAAGATGCCATGAAAGCTCAACAGAAATGAAAGACGGTCGGCAGGATGTCGAAAGGGGACTTTTTTTTGCAAACTGTCAATTTGACATTATAATAATAATAATAATGGATTAGATTTATATAGCGCTTTTCTAGACACTCAAAGCGCTTCACAGAGAAGTGAGAACCCATAATGAATTCACAATGGTGGTTGTAAGCTACTTTCGTAGCCACAGCTGCCCTGGGGTAGACTGACGGAAGCGTGGCTGCAAGTTTGCGCCTACGGCCCCTCCGACCACCACCTCATCATTCATTCACCAGTGTGAACGGCACCGGGGGCAAGGGTGAAGTGTCCTGCGCAAGGACACAACGACAGCGATTTTGGATGGTAAGAGGCGGGGAGCGACCCTGCAACCCTCAGGTTTCTGGCACGGCCGCTCTACCCACTACGCCATGCCGCCTCTTATAACATGTCAAGACACTTTCTCAAAACAATCACACACTTTTCCGGCTTCAAAATAAAAGCGTTACACTATACATCCGTTTAAATACATTTAGGGTTTCTCCTTAACATACGGCTTCATATTAGCCGCCACACCTAACAAAATAAACTACGTGCGGGCCCAATTTCAACAAGTATTTCCACCGTACACACGTCTGCTTCCGTGTTTCACTTCTCGACACACAACACTTGTCCATTCTCCGCCGACACGGTGTGTTCACATACCATGGAAAAAATTACCATCATAACACACTAACATTCACATTAACACCAGCAGTTACTTACAGTATGAATGGCTATATATAGTTTATTATTTGTGCACTTTTGACTAATGATGCACCGGCAATATGGCCGGAAAAAGACGTACGTTAATCACAGAAACAGTGCTCCCGAAACGCAAAATTATACCTGTGTGCGATTAATGGCGATTATTTTGAGTTAACTATGAACAAAATGTGATTAATCGCGATAAATATTTTAATCGTTTGACAGCCCTACAATAAACATTACAGCTAAGATAATGTTTTTATATAGTTTAGCATGTACTGATTGTACTGTACATACTGAATGGTTTTAGCATCATTAATGAACAAAATGATCAAAGTAGCTCCCAGCATGCTTTCATTCTTCAGTTGCGGCACTCGGTGGAAAAGTTTGTACACCCCTGGTGTAGATAATTTGGAAAACAAAAACAATTTTAGATAAAAATATTAAGGTTTTAATGGGGCTCTCCTAGATGGTTGCCACTCCCATTCATTTGACACAGCGACACCATCCCAAATCCCTCATCTCCATTCAGCGTCACTTAAGGTGAGACGCAAAAAATAAACGAAAAAGAAAAGTGGGACTTCAAAAAATAGCATCCTCCACATGTCATGCAATTTCAACTGATACAGGATATAGTAAATCAATTATATATTCACACGTGACTAATTTTCCATTTGTTCTTTTTATATAAAAAAAAAATAAATTGTCATGTTTTAAAATTGATAATTATTCATGTTAATTATTCATGAATATTATTTTTGCCATAAACGTCCAGCCCTAGGATAAAGTGCAAATCAGTGCTGTCTGAGATCCACACACTGTCATAGACAGACGTGAACAAACAGCTCATTAGTTTCAGCGTTTCAGACACAGAATGGCGTGTTCCCAGTAGGGCTAAAAGCACTTATAAACTGTCTAAATTTCAGCATCAAGGCTTGATTTTGGGCAACACACTTTTGTGGGACCTGGGAGACTAATTTAAAATTGCTAACAAATAGTATAATATGGGCCCTTGAAAAAAGCGAATGTGTTTGCTAGAAGCTTCACCTGGATTTGGAAAGCTCCCTTGGCACACTAGAGCGGCTACTGTGATGATGAGGTTCGCGCTCTTTGACTTGTCTCCTTTCTGATGACGGACCATCCCTGCTTCTTCTAACGGGGGAATATGAACGAGACCTTGCCAGAGGAGTACAACAACATCTTAAGGCAGAGCACAGGAAACAAGCAAAGCAATTTCAACAGAACAACCGATTAGATAACCAGTAAATAAAAAATACACACAAATAGTCGTTAAGCCTTAATTACTACCAATCTTTGTAAACATTAGGGCTGTGAATCTTGGGGCACCACACGATTCGATTCAGAAAGGATTCTTGATTAAAAGACGATTCTCGATTCAAAACCAATACTTTTTTAATAACATTGGGTGCCAGTTTTATAACTAACTACATTCCTCCATAAAATAGATGAACAGCTCTACTACATTTCTGTAATACTGAAAAGAAAACTGGTTTTGTTTTAAAAAAATTATACCGAAACATTTAATAAAGTCAAATACAAATAGGGAAAGAGAAGTATTCCACACTTCTTTTTTGTAAAGTACATCTGTACAGCATATATGGGCATCTACATCAACAATATGATTTGCCTGAGTGGCTGGACAGGAAAGATTAAAACAAATAAAAACAATAAAATATAGATTTTTTTTCTCTTAAATAGATTTTTGATTTTTTTTAATTGATTAATAATCATTACAAATAAGAATCGCCATTAATTCGAAAATCTTTCTTTTTTTTTTAACACCCCTAGTAAACATGGTCTTTAGTTTTTTCCTAGGAAGGTTCTAAAGACACACTTATACTACTACACACATGTAACCAAACCTCAAGTCTGCTTGACTTGTGTACTGTAAGAGGCATGTTCACAACAAATACAAACATGACCAAAGCTGCAAAAGCACAGTTTTGTACCTACTCAGTGGCCTAGTGGTTAGAGTGTCCGCCCTGAGATTGGTAGGTTGTGAGTTCAAACCCCGGCCGAGTCATACCAAAGACTATAAAAATGGAACACATTACCTCCCTGCTTGGCATTTAGCATCAAGGGTTGGAATTGGGGGTTAAAACACCAAAATGATTCCCGGGTACGGCAGCACTGCTGCCCACTGCTCTCCTCACCTCCCAGGGGGTGATCAAGGGGATGGGTCAAATGCAAAGGACACATTTCATCACACCTAGTGTGTGTGTGACAATCATTGGTACTTTAACTTAACTTTAACTTTAACTTGACCTAATGCTGTAGAGCAGTGTGACTGCAAGACCAAGTGTGATCGGCTTGGATAGTCCAAGTGGTATTTAAGAATTGTCCTAAACTGAGTAAAAAAAGGAAATAGTAGTAAAAATTTAAAGAGAAGGCTACAATAGACCCAATCTTACCGGGACCTGCGTGATCTCTTGTAGGCACTGGGAAGCGAGTGTCTGCTCTTTGGTCTTGATGTAGATCTTGACCTCGACCTTCTCTTGTGTTTTTTCTTCTTTTTGTCTCTTTCCCTTTCTCTCTCCCTATCCCTGTCCTTCTCCCTCTCCCGGTCTCTGCGTCTCTCACGATCGCTGTCTCGGTATCTATCTTTTTTGTCCGCGCTTCTGGAGGTAGAGTTGTGCGACGACGAGTGGGCCTCCCTGCTGCGATGGCTTCTTCTGCTCTCTATGTGAGATCTTTCATCTTGAAGATATGCAGGTGTCACAGAGGACATTTGCGAGGGAGGCAGATCAGACAGAAGAGAAAGGGCCTCTTGCATCTAGAAGCAGGACAGAGGCATGAAAATTCAGTCAGCACATTTTACTTCTCGATTCAATGCCCCGATTGCACTTTGTAATTATTCTAAAGACACAAAAGGGCTACTCATTGATTGAAGACAACTGGTCTCTTTGTCAATTTGACGTTTGGGGAGAGTAAATAAATTCCCAAAAGCCTTATCTCTCTGTATGTAATCAATAACTGGGCCATTTATTTAGCAAGATCCAAGAGATGTAAACGGCAGGCTGGGAGGAGAGAGCGTACACAATGTTCATAACCACTTTACACAGTGGGGATATTGTGTCTCGGTTGTGCCTTGCACTGCAGTTTAAACCAAACAGAAGCAATTAAGTGTGGATAAACAGGAAAGCGACAAAAACAGGGTAACTTAAAGTGGACAACATGGATCTTTGTTTTTCAAGGTACATTACTCATACAGCAACATCTGATGATATCATTAATAAAGTCATTGTCCGATGTCCAACACTGTCTAAAACTCAATGCAAATGTTTTATTACATTGTATTTTTAACATCTAGCTGCTCCGTTACTTGTCGTGCACTCTCCCAATCGTTGAGAATGAAGGTGATTGTCGTTATTTCCTGTTAAAAAAGTGCATATTAAACACAACAATACAATAATGAAACCGAAACTAAACAAATCAACCTTTGATTTGAAATATGAGTGAAATGTCTTACATGTATCATAATAGTTCATCACACATTTGCCGTATCGTTTTAGTGTTGACCAGGTAACACAATAATACAGTAGAAACTCTGTTTACAAACCCCTCATATGAAATTTTCTATTAATGAACCATACATCAAATAAAAATTTGCTTTAGTGTACGACCCTTGTCTCAGTGTTATCCACCCATTGTGTGCCTCATAGCGCAGCACGGCCATTCTGGGTGGGCTGATGGATCTCTGTGCTAATTTGAGATTTTTTTTCTTAGCTTTTTTACATTTTGTTTAGCTAACTCGAGATGAGTCCAGATAAAGCAATGTGTCGTTTGAAACATTCAGCAAGTAGCTGCTGTGTTGTCGACCGTGTACCCCATTCTTTCCTCACTTCCGCTGCATCCCAAGAAGATTACCGGTAACCAACAAGGTGAAATAGTGTTTTTTTTAAATTCCTAATCATTGTAGCAACATGGCTGTTATGCTTAAGGAGTTTTGTGATTTCCATTATTTCCATTATTCATGTTAACATTGTTTCTTTTTTGCTTCAATATACACATTTTTCAATTTAAAACCCTGTTCAAGAAACACTTACATTAGTAGATCAAGCCGCCCGGATGCAGCTGAGATAGGCTTCAGCACCCCCTGCGACCCCAAAAGGGACAAGCGGTAGAAAATGGATGAATGGATGGATAGTAAATCAAGATTCCACTGTAGTAAAGTGTAAATTCAAGATTATCCCACCTACTATTTACAGGTTATCCATCCACTCATTATATTGGTTATATGACATTGTAAAAAAAACCTCCCTATATGCAACTACAGTGGTACCTTGAACGCCTCATTTTTCAACAAAAACATTTTGCTCTGGTTTTCGTATACCATTTTAGTCATCCTATGACCAAACATTGCGTGTAACAAATTAGTCTATTTCCCTGCGTATTATTTGGCCAGACAAATACACCCCATGCGTTGGTAAATTAGTCTCCGTGCTTCTTTTTTTTTTTTTATTGCATACAACTGCAAAATATCCCACTGTAATGTTGCAAAGTGAATTTTGGTGGTCATATATAGTATAGGGAAGCTCATTTAGTTAGACAGTCCTCAATTTCTATTGGCCATCAGTCACATGAGAAATGTCTACGATCAGAGCAGCCATCTTGTTTGCTTTGTCTCTAACATGTCACTCCTAAGCTTTTGCATCCATTGCTGTTAAACCTTGACAAAGCGCTGTACATTTATAATGTAATATATCATATTTGTACACAAGTTCATGAGTATTATGGCAGTGTATTTCATATTTCTTAAAATATATAAGCTAACGCTTAATATTCATATTCTACCCTGTACGTAACATAGCCACTCTTTTTGAGTTGTCTTGTAATAAAAATAAATGTAAAAAATAATATTAAGTACCTTTAAAATAATGCATGTTTAACTATATAAAAACATGTTTTTGTATATGTACTTCAGTTTCACAAAATAAGAGTATTAATGCATTGTAAACACTGTGGGAACGACCAAGAGTAAGCAACCTTCTAATTGATGTCAACTGCAAGGACCAGTGTTTAGCTATCACTCTGTGCAACTATGTAAATACAAGCAATAGACCAACCACTATGTGGCCAAATAAAGTTGCCAGCACTTTGACAAAGAAGGTGAAAAACACTATTGTATTCAATAACTCAGCAAAGTGTGAAGGTGGCGTTTGTGTGGCTCTCTCTTCCCTCTAAGATCATTGCCGTCTTTGAAACTTTTTTTTTTTTTTAGTAGATTGCACAGTTCAGTACATATTCTGTACAATTGACCACTAAATGGTAACACCCGAATAAGTTTTTCAACTTGTTTAAGTTGTCCACGTAAATCAATTCATGGTCTTCGCTAGCAAAGTTAAATGCTCATTTATTCATTTAATTTGTTATTTACATGTATATAAAATATATAACGGGTTTTATCTTAATATGTTAGGGCAGTAGTTATCAGACTTTTTTCACCAAGTACCACTTCAGAAAACAATCAACTCTCAAAGTGCCACCATAATGACCAACATTAAAATACAGTAGCATAGTAGGGCTAAGTATTCACTAAAAACAAGCCTTTATGTAACAAGTATATATATATTGTTTGGCCACTGTTACATTACACTCAGTTGGAACAGTAACACGGTGTTTGAATTTCACTGGTTAGGTTTTTACAACTTATTATATTAATTCGATGTACATAATTTCTTATGGGAGAGATTGCTTCTGTTTTTGCCAAACTTTTTGGTAGAGTTTATTAATTTAACCCATGGTACCACTGCACTACTACCTCTCGTTCTCTAAGAGACAAACATTTTGGTATAGCACTTGAAGGAGATGCTGTGGCCAATAAATATAGTATGGACATCCAATCAAAACCTATTGCTTTCTTGCAAACATTACTCCACAATTCCCATCCAAAGCTGTTATCGTTCTGAATGAAAACCATTGTTTGCTGGACAGCACAATGAAGTTGCTTGGTGTCTCTCATTAACCCGATGCTGCCCCGTCGGCTCACATTAGTTTGGACTGCTGCTGAAAAAGATAGCCCGAGTCCATCAGTGGATTAAACATGACCCTAAATCTTGCAAGGGCAGATTTCATCTTTCTGGGTTGAAGCTTGAGTTGTTATTGAGGCCATTCCATTTTTAGAAGT
This sequence comes from Nerophis lumbriciformis, assembly GCF_033978685.3. Classification (NCBI taxonomy): domain Eukaryota; kingdom Metazoa; phylum Chordata; class Actinopteri; order Syngnathiformes; family Syngnathidae; genus Nerophis; species Nerophis lumbriciformis. Next base: position 25,961,208 of record NC_084579.2, read on the forward strand.
GCAATCAGTGAAGCGCTACTGCTACTACTACTTTTCAATTTCATTTCATGCTGATGTAAACTTATTTCTACAGATTGAGCCCATCTAGGCCAGCGAGTGGCCAAGAACCTTGCACAAACGTCCGATTTATGCAAAGCCTCATTCTCACGAGGTTTCCTCAAGCAACGACAGCAACTAAGGCATTTACATCAAATTAATATGATAGTTTTAAAAATGTATATAACAAACCAACAACCAGAAATGTATAGATGGGAATAATAGTTACATTTTTTTTTTATCCACCATGTAGAATGTGAGTAATCGAACATTCAAATTATCGAGTTTTTATTGCATCACTACATTATCTTGAACCTCTGGAGGCATAAAAAATGAATTCCTTACTTAGTAGTATTAGTGGCAAAGATAGTCTGCTGTCTAATTGGGCTGCTATGCAGAAAAAAACAGAAATATACTAGAAAGCAAAGGAAAATGAATAATTCTGTAAATTCTACTGTACCGTAATTTCCAGACGATAAACCGAACCTACATCAAATGTAATTCGAACTCACTTAATTTTTTTTGCGCATTTTATTTTGTGCATAAACAAGCCGCAAATGTACAAATTGAAACACTGATTATTTACACAGACACTTACACATTTAACAAAAGACAGTGCCTGTAACACAACATAAAGTAGCCTACCAGAAAAGTCATTGAGCGCTACCTTCATTATCTTCCCACTGCGCACCGAAATCGCTGAAGTGGTCTACAGTATCGGAGTTAAACAGACTGACATTTTCTCAGCCTTTTTTTCACTTTAATTTTAAGGCAAATTCACCTTGCCAATTTCATTGTTCTGATGTGACAAGGCTAAATTTATTGGCGGCATGAAGCTTGTGAACCCCCCAAAAATCCAGGAATTAGCTGCATCAATGTATAAGGATCAGGGTTCAAAGCGTGGAAAAAAGTAAAGTTACAAAATTACGGTATACTGTATGTTCTCCATACGTCAGGAATCTCAGTGAGGAAAATAAACAAATAGAGCAACTGAAAAATATCAGCCGAGGTTCAAGGGGGCCCTTTTGAGGGTAACGTAGCGCTACCCCCTGAAGTTGAATATATTATTAAGATACTTTGGAAGGCATTTCCAACATAGAAATTCTGTACAAATGCAAGAAAACTTACCAATGGTTTCTATCAGTTGCTATAAACCGAAAATCACACCTCTTTTTCTTGACTGTACAACATCAACAATGGGGCATTGCTTTTGGTGAGAAAATATCTATTAACCATTCCAAGAATGTACGACATCCATAGTTTATGTCATTAGTTCAAGTTTTGTCTGGTTCGACAAAATCTTTTCACGACATCACTATAAGACATTTCATGAATACATGCGATATGGCGGCTATATTTGACAACAAATATTGTAACTTTCAAATATTTTGTTGAACTAGCGAGTCACTTAATAAAGTCATGGATACTTGTTTGTGCCTTTTAGGCAACTTTGACCATGTAGAAGTAGCTCTAGTACTGGTACAAGTTAGTGGGTTTAGTATTTTAAATCATGATAAAATCATGTGACTTAATATATAATGGTCAACAGCAATACAGTATATTCATGTGTTACAGCACTCGGGTTTCCACAAGGATATCTCATTTTTTTCCCCGATCTACTGACTACTTTCATTCTCTTTACCGTTAACCTATACTATAACACGGTCCAAACTCGACATTGCTGGAATTATTCGAAGCATTCACTCTTTGATTTTTCATCGCTTCACACGCAAGCTAGCTAAGCATAGTGTAGCCTAGCTTCTCTAGCTCCAAAAACGTCACCACTCTGACTCCGGCATAAACGCGAGTATGGCTTCATGTAACAATTGCACACTTCTCTCAGAGAGGTTGTCCCTGCTGGAGAGATGTGTCCACATGTTACAACAGTATAATAACATACATTTAGACGGTGTGGACACGCCAGTTAGCGCAGGCTGCACTAGGCCTACTCGCCTAGCTAGCCTTGACTCTAAGCAGCCAGCGAGCCACGGTGTGCCGGAAAGTGTGAACAAGTCAGTTAGTGTAGGAGAAGAGCGGCAGAGTTAGCGTTTTTTAACAGAAATCTAAAAAAAAATACCTAATTGGCTAGAAAAATAGCAAAATTCTGCTAAATAGCGAACATTGAGGATGCCTGATAAGTATCCTTTCTGAGAACAAGCGCCTTCTGCAGTGGACATTTGCGTTTTGCATAACTAGCCTATTTTTATCTCTCTCAAAATGTTTTACCTTGACATAAGACCAAAAAAGCAATGTCTACTGTGGAAGACGCTGTAAAAATAACCTGGTCATACAGTGTGTACTTTAACATTACCATAAGGCTTCATAATAGTTCTTCAGTCCTCAAGTCAATCCTTTCCATTCCCAATGTGGTAAACTCTTTAAGAGAAGGGTGAAGCATAAAACAAGGACAAGGGAGGGATAATGCAAACAGAAGGGATGACAAAGAAAGCAGACGAAAGCAGGAGGAAAATCAGATAAAGCGGCGACGTCTGCAATGTGGAGTGCAGGGTGCATGGGACAATCAATAGTTATTTTAAAAACAACAGTCAGGGAAGTCGGGAGAGGAATATTTATCACACCTTTCGGTTGGAGCACTATCGGCAGTCTGGGCTAAGGCAGAGATAATGAAATGATGGGAAGCCAGGTTTGTTTAAAATTAGGTCTGACTTATGGGAATCTTATCCCCTACACAGACTGGCATCTTACCTGCTCGGGCAAGATATACTTAGGTTTCAATATCAGCAAGAGGAACAGTAAACAGCAACAGTGCTTAGGCAAGACAATGGTGGAGGGAGAGGCACTTGAAGATTAGGCGTATAGTGGTGACATTCTCTTATCACTTCAAATGAGTATTGATTAATTATGATACAGTATAAAAAGCAGCTGCCAAATTACACATTAGTTCATACCATATTGTCTAATTTGGACAAATGATACAAGTTTGTTATAAAGTAGGCATGGAAAGGAAAAGTGATGCTGAATGATCACAGGAACAGCGACAACAACAGTGACACTACAAATCAGCCATCGCATGTCTAGATCTACTTTAACTTATTGATCGTTAAAGTTTATGTTATGTAATAGACTATCGTCAAGCTCTAACAAATGAATAGAGGCGCCAGGCCAAGGGAACTATAATAACAGTTAACCTATTGATCTTCCACAACCACAGATGTCTGCACCAAGATCAATTCAGAGAAAATGCATCGTGCACAAAAGGAAGTTCCTGTGCGGTGAAAACCACCCCCACACTTCCAGGAACACAGATTTGGGAATTCAGATCTCTTAATCTAGAAGTGGGTTTGCAAGTCTCCTTCTCTAGTTAATACAGAAGATGCTTTTAATGGTGTTGAGGTTAGGGCTCTGTTTGGGTTAGACATACATGGCAAACAAACTGTTATCGTCTAATTTGCATAATTACCATGACACACTGGGAAAGCGAAGGGTTACTAAATGACAGAAAAGTGTCTCCAGGCTCTGTATTATTAATACTATAGCTAGTCATGAGTCCCGCTAGTCAAAAGCTGCAGCACGACGCTCCCACTGTAAATATGTGGAATTATGTGACTGCTATTTGATTACAGAGTAAATGCATGACACAAGAAACACTTCCTGTAGCGGGCCGCCACAAATACATGAACGTATTGGAAACACTACGATGCGGAAGTTAATAAATGATAAAATGATAAATGGGTTGTACTTGTATAGCGCTTTTCTACCTTCAAGGTACTCAAAGCGCTTTGACACTACTTCCACATTTACCCATTCACACACACATTCACACACTGATGGCGGGAGCTGCCATGCAAGGCGCTAACCAGCAGCCATCAGGAGCAAGGGTGAAGTGTCTTGCTCAGGACACAACGGACATGACGAGGTTGGTACTAGGTGGGGATTGAACCAGGGACCCTCGGGTTGCGCACGGCCACTCTCCAGATAAACATCTGGAGTGACCCCCACACACCTGGCCTATAAGGCAACAGACCAGCTATGTATACATGTTAGCTACTGAATCTTACTTAATAGGGTTTCCCTGCCTGCTTTTCAGTGTTTATTTTGACAAACACCAGGCTTCTATACTTCTCGACTACGACAAAAATCTTATGAAATCATATAAACAACAACAGATAGACCCTGTATTATCGCCGCACCATAATACAAAGATTAAAGGAAGGCACCCTACATCAAAAAAGGGAATTATCTATCATTTTTATTTATCCATTGGTTCCACTCTGTAGATTTCATGAGTCAAGGTCTGATGTAGTGCTGTAAGATGCAATTGATTGGGTAGAAGCCTGTCCTCTGATTTAGGGCTGGGTGATTATGTGATTGTGATCGATAATTGTGATTAATTTGAGTTCTATCACAGTGATCAGCTGATAGCATATTACCTCAATTAAACATCGCAGAAATGTTTGTTAAAAGTTACCACAGAAGTAAACAGTAGGGAGGCAACGATGCTCAGTATAATCCTGGACGGAACAATCCACCTTTATTGACCGTGATTCATTGTGTGTGTTTGCGTGAATGCGTTTCTGTCAGGCTGGTCACGACGTAATTAATGTTCAATCAGCATTGTGCCTCTTCCCGCTTACACAGCTGGAAGTGGAGCTCAGAAGAATAAAATAAATAAATATGGCTAACAATAGCATAGAAGTTGAAACACAAAATTGAGAAGATGCAGCGACTTCGGTGACAGACTTTAGTCTCACTGACTGCTGCAGCACAACAATAATGCCCTGCCCTCAATGCGAACTCGCAGGCAGGCACAGAATGGCTTTGTGACTTAACTACTGTATTGTGTTGGTCCCAACCGGGAGAAACACCTACTAATTTAATCAGAATATATATTAGAGATGCGCGGATAGGCAATTATTTCATCCGCAACCGCATCAGAAAGTCGTCAATCATCCGCCATCCACCCGATGTAACATTTGATCAGAACCGCATCCGCCCGCACCCGCCCGTTGTTATATATCTAATATAGACGATGCAAGGCATTAGTGAGGTTATAAAGCTTTTGCCTGTTAAAGAAAGGAGACTGATCCAATGCAGCACAGACATTCGCGTGCCACGCTGTCACGATCCAGACGCACACCAGTGTGCAATCATATGGGAGTCGCGCTGAGCGCACCTCCAAGCGCGTCTCGCTGCCGGCGACGGCCGCGTATGAGCCCGACGCTCCAGCGCCATCCATTTTCAGGGCTAGTTGATTCGGCAGGTGGGTTGTTACACACTCCTTAGCGGGTTCCGACTTCCATGGCCACCGTCCAGCTGCTGTCTATATCAACCAGGGTGAGCCCCACCCCTTTTGTGAGCGCACTGCGCGCGGAGTGACCCCTGTTACGCGCCCCCGGCAATGGGGGTGGCGGGCAGGTAAGCTGCGCGGGCGGAGCGCGCGGAGCGACCCCTGTTACGAGCCCCCGGCCACGGGGGTGGCGGGCAGGTAAGCTGCTTACCTGCTGCGCGTGACGCCGGCCGCGGCGAAGGCGGACGAGGCGGGGTGTCGGTGCGGTGGGCGCGGTGGTGACCCTGGACGTGCGTCGGGCCCTTCTCGTGGATCGCCTCAGCTACGGCTCCCGGTGGGGCCCTCTCGGGGGAAGGGGCCTCGGTCCCGGACCCCGGCGAGGCGTCCCTTCTCCGCTCCGTAAAAGTGTCCATCTCTTTTTTTTTTTTTCTTCTGTTGTGGCATATGCAGCAGGTGCCTGCTCGTTTTTCGTATGTGGGTAACAACATTTAACTATGTATATATATTTCCGAATTGGTTTAACTGCCACCCGCCTGAATCTATTTAAAATCTAATTTTTTTTTATTTCAACCACCAGACCCGACCCGACCCGCGGATAAAATCTAATTATTTTTAATTTCATCCGCCCGATCCGCGGACTCCGCGGTTGTGCCCGCAAACCGCGCATCTCTAATATATATATATATATATATATATATATATATATATTTATGTGAATCAGACTTTTTGTTTATGTGTTATCTCTGATTCAACTCCTCTGATATAACATGTACAAAAAAAACAGACACTTTTTGTTCTATTCATTATTGAGTTTGTGTATAAAAGTATTTTGTTCCTGAGATAATCAATAAATGTGTTTTTTGTGTTGGTACACATTATGTTACAGTACCTCAAATTCAAACTGTAACTTAATGGATGTACTTTCAATAAATATAAGCTACAGTATTTGAGTTTTTAAAACCTTCACAATCTAGGTCACCGCTTGCCATTTCCCGAAGTACTGGAGAGAAGCACTGATGTATACAATTTTTTATAGTCTTTGGTATGACTCGGCTGGGGTTTGAACTCACAACCTACCGATCTCAAGGGCGGACACTCTAACCACAGGTCATGATTTATGATCTACAATAAACTTCCAAGGAGCTGGGAAACAAGGAAGCAGCAGACCACCTTAGTGGGCGTAGTGCGATACCGGGGGGGTATATTCTGCCTTACCAGAATATGACTAAGCATATGCAGCACTTGGCTTCACTGTAACCACATTAGGAGACGAGGAAAGACAGGTGTCATGTTTCCTTTAGTGTTAATAAGCTTACAATGTTATGCAGAGGTATATGTTTCCTTTAGTGTTAATAAGCTTACAATGTTATGCAGAGGTATAGTTATAACAATATTATAGACAGATTACACTATTTTTTTATAGTGATAGTGGAGAGGGGGAGCGGGGACGCAAATGATTTTTTTCTTCCTGGAGGAGGGCCGTAACATAAAATATTTGAGAAGCATAGGGACACACAATAGTGATCACGTCACCGCTATGAATAGTTTGTCTGTGTTAGCACTTATAATAACAATATCACTAATATTTGGTTAATATTAAAATAATGAAATGTAAATGGAGTATTGTTGCCGGTTTTTGAATGGTTATTAATTGGATTTTATGGGCAGAATAGAGGACCTCCTATTGGCTCCGCTGTAAGTGGACTTCTATTTACATTTATTTACGAATTAATATGCATTATAAAAAAATAAAAAAAACATCCGTCGTCATGTCTTTCATAATGATTGTGAATGATAGGCAAAATTCCAAAAAAAGAGCAGTTCCCCTTTAACTAGAGAGAAAGGTCTCAAAAGTATTCAGACAGCTCTGATACTTTGGTTACTGCAGATTGAAGTTTGTGATGACGAGCAAAATAACAAAGAAGTTGTTCTCTTTACTCCTACAAAACGTAACGATAAAAAAGCAAAACCGTGGCCCTAAAACCGAGACAAGAGCTTTAGCACCTCATCTGTAAGTGCAAGTTAAAACTCTCCTATGCAAGGCGAAAATCGTTTATCAACAACACCCAGAAACGCCGTCGGCTTCGCTGGGCCTGACCTCATCTAAGATGGACTGATACAAAGTGGAAAAGTGTTCTGTGGTCTGACGAGTCTACTTTTTTTTTTTTTTTTTTTTTTAAATTAATGTTTTACTCCTCTTTTTAACGAAAAAGGTTCTGAAATATGATTATTGGTTTTGACTGATGCCATGGGCCTTGTATAAAGCATCTTAATCCATCCATCCATTTTCTACCGCTTATTCCCTTCGGGGTCGCGGGGGCTGCTGGAGCCTAATCTCAGCTACAATCGGGCGGAAGGCGGGGTATACCCTGGACAAGTCGCCACCTCATCGCAGGGCCAACACAGATAGACAGACAATATTCACACTCACATTCACACACTAGGCATCTTAATCCATTGTATAAAATTATCTCCAAATCCAAATTTACGTAATGTGCAAAACATAAATGACCAGTTTATGCGGTCGAATGCCTTCTCCAGTTTGATCAGTATGAATTAATTTTCCTATTACATTTGATAATCGTGTGGCTAAGATTTTTGCCAAGATTCAAAAGGATTCTCTATTCATTCAATACATAGGATTTCAGCAAGATCTACCCCAGTCTGCTGACATGCAAGCAGAGTAGTAGATTTTTGTAAAAATCTTTTATAATTGTAAAGGACAATGTTTTATCAACTGATTGCAATAATGTAAATTTGTTTTAACTATTAAATGAACCAAAAATATGACTTATTTTATCTTTGTGAATATATTGGACACAGTGTGTTGTCAAGCTTATGAGATGCGATGCAAGTGTAAGCCACTGTGACACTATTTTTCTTTTTTTTTCTTTTTTATAAATGTCTAATGATAATGTCAATGAGGGATTTTTAATCACTGCTATGTTGAAATTGTAACTAATATTGATACTGCTGTCGATAATATTCATTTTGTTTCACTACTTTTGGTTTGTTCTGTGTCGTGTTTGTGTCTCCTCTCAATTGCTCTGTTTATTGCAGTTCTGAGTGTTGCTGGGTCGGGTTTGGTTTTGGAATTGGATTGCATTGTTATGGTATTGCTGTGTATTGTTTTGTTGGATTGATTAATTAAAAATAAAATAAATAAATAAATAAATAAATAAATAATGAAGAAAATAAAAATAAAAATTAAAAATGAGAATCGATTAATAATCGCACAACGTGAGAATCACGATTCGAATTGATTTTTTCCCACACCTCTAATACATTTGTGAGAGAATACATTTATTTGAATCTGTAAATGTTAGTGTGATTCTTGTTCTTACATTTATTTTTCAGATGAGAAGTAATCAGGAGTGAGCCTTGAGAAAATGTCTTTGATTATCTATGAAAAAAATGATTACCATAATTTTCAGACTAAAGGGCTCACTGGATTTTAAAGCGCACTGCAAATAAGCAGGTCTATTCAGGTCTGCATTTATACAAAGGAGCACCAAATTAAAAGGTGTCATATTATGACTTTTTTTTCTACATTTAAAACACTTTCTTGAGGTCTACATAACATGTAACAGTAGTTCTTTGGCCAAAATGTTTTACAGACCAACTTCAAGTCACTCTTTTACCGTCTCTTCGGGATGCGCCATTCAGTGGGCGATCTTGTTTACAAGGCTCTTGTTTACATGGCCCACTTCAGCAGCGCCTTCTTTCCGCCATTACCTGTAGTTTTGGCGTTTCCGTAACGAGTTCGCTGACAGATATAAATAAGAACTGTACGCTACTTTGTATTACAAATGACAACAACAAAGGATAAATGCCACACAAAAAGAGGATAAAGAAAAAGAATGAGCTTGTTGACTACGGCGCGGGCTACAATGGCAAAAAGAGGATAAAGAAAAAGAATGAGCTTGTTGACTACGGCGCGGGCTACAATGGCGAAAGCACGCACATTTTCGAGACTTACTGATGCTGATCCAAAATACACATCAGCAGGGACCAATAGGTAAGAAAAGTTGGTTTGCATAATAATGCAAAACAAAACACCAGATTTCTCCTAATAGGTGCCATTTTGGAGTTCTTAGAGCATAATAATTCCCTTTGGTTGAAGCACAGTACGTCTGACAACGGTGGCCGTAATGCGACGACAATCCATCATGCGGCTTTGTAATAAACATTTTGACAGATTTCTGAGCGCCGTGTGTAATGCTCTATATTCTCAAACATCAAAGTTTTGGGCTTGCTTGCTGGTGTCATATTGTATTCCCCACATATTTCTTATGTGTGACTGCAATCTACTTGTCACATGTATTACCCCATGTACCAAATAAAATTGCCTCCAGGGTGGTAAGGTCAACCAGAATTATTCCGTATATTAGGCGCACCAGGTTAAGGCGCACTGTCGATTTTTGACAAAATTAAAAGAGTTTAAGTGCGCCTTTTAGTTATAAAAATAGGGTAATTGATTCATTGTTGTTTGAAAAGCTATTTATGTTTTTTCACGAGGCCAGCGCCGTGTGGAGATGCCCTGTTTTACAAGTCTGCATAGATGTTAGAAATCTTTTTCAGACATCAAACTAGTAAAGACTGAAATAACAGCACTTCTGCTAGTTGCAGCTAAGTAGTACGCTCAATTCGAAATCAATCAACAATCAAATAGACAAAATCAAGTACATGAATATTGATCAGTTACCCAACTAATCGATATTAGGACGATTCCTAATTAAATGTATGGATCAATCAAAATAATGACCCAATTTAGAGATATGACATTTCAACTATTTTCAGTTCTTTGGGGTCACAATAATAATTTATAATTCAGGGGTAATTTATAATTTAAAAAAATTGTTTCATAAATTAATTTCAATTACCGTATTTTTCGGAGTATAAGTCGCACCGGCCGAAAATGCATTATAAAGAAGGAAAAAAACATATATAAGTCGCACTGGAGTATAAGTCGCATTTTTGGGGGAAATTTATTTGATAAAACCCAACACCAAGTATAGACATTTGAAAGGCAATTTAAAATAAATAAAGAATAGTGAAGACCAGGCTGAATAAGTGTACGTTATATGACGCATAAATAACCAACTGAGAACGTGCCTGGTATGTTAACGTAACATATTATGGTAAGAGTCATTCAAATAACTATAACATATAGAACATGCTATACGTTTACCAAACAATCTGTCACTCCTAATCGCTAAATCCCATGAAATCTTATACGTCTAGTCTCTTACATGAATGAGCTAAATAATATTATTTGATATTTTACGGTAATGTGTTAATAATTTCACACATAAGTCGCTCCTGAGTATAAGTCGCACCTGGACTTATAGTCCGAAAAATAAGGTAGTTATATAAAAGGGCACATGAGAAAGGGGTTGAGTTCCAGCCATTAAGTGAACTTTGATTTTAAATGTCTGGTAATATCCAAGAATAATACATTTATTTGTATAAATTAATTCCAATGTAAACCAAAAAATGTCATGCAAATGGATATTGTGTAAATGTACAAATTGTATTTTCTGTACGCACACGCAGAAACAGAAGAGGCATTATTCGACAAGTTAGAGTAACGCTGTCTTGTTCGGGTGCCAACAATTTGTCCTTTTAAGGATTGCTTAACCATGATTTCAGCAGGGGTGAGTAGGTTAATGGTCTGTTTAAATTATGTAGGAACATGAACACAATGACAATTACAGAAGCTCCTTTATCAATCATTTATCTACCTCAAGCCGTGTAGATAAGTCTAGTTCAGCTCTCTTGGCCTCTGGCTCCCCTGCTAATGGGCTGCGGAGAGTCTGGAGGAATAGCGCTGCCTTCCTTTTCCTCTCAGCCTGTAGCTGTTTCTCCTTGGACTCTTTGGATGCCTGCGCCAGCTTTTCTCTGGCTGCAGCTGCCAGACGATCCTCCAGTCTCTGTTTGGCTGAGATGAAAGAGGGAACATTTTAACAATTTTGTTTTCTTACCATTGCTGAAATATATTTCCACTCGATTAAGGGCGTAAATAAACAATATGAAGAGGAAGAGTCAGAAATGCTCTACTTTTCACGCGACCTTGTCAGATAAAAGATGGTTAATGGTCCGTGGAAATGTAAGCCAAAAAATCTACATGGAATCAATAGTGGAATTTATTTTCCGCATGCTGTCAGATCAAACAAAAGTTGATGGTTGCAGTTTGCCATTTTCTGCACTTAATGATAAGCCAAATTACGCCTGTGGTGGCGGACAAATCTGAAGAAATCAGAGATGACATATAAATCAGAGTAAGGGCCATATTAGAAGAGGCGAGGAGAAATCTGCACGACAATGGGGGAGGAATACATTAGTAGCTCTGAGAGATGATGAAGAAAGATGGAGCAACAAAAACGGGTGAAAGAACATGTGAACAGGCTTAGAAACCACCAAAACAACATAAGAGAAGGATACAATTAGGCAAGAGAAAATAAGTACCGTGGTACCTAGATTTTTGTACGCCCCATTTTTTAGACAATTTCATTTTCGACACACATAATCACCAAAATTTCCCCAGGTTTCTGTACCCCATCGAGGTTATGGTATGGTTTAACTTTGTGCCTAATAAACTATGTGGTGTACCCAGGCAGGTTTAATTCCGCGGAATTGGGGGCCCAGACAAAGTATCCTGTATGTTGGTGACTCAAGTCTCTGTGCCTTTTTTAAAGTGCACACAACTGCAATAACCCACTATGGGGCCAAATATGTCATGATCTGTTAGGGATAGAGGTGGAGGTGATGCACGGGATATAAGTTAAACTATATTTTATTCTCTATTGAATATGTTGTGTAAATATTTTGGGTGTCTAGATTGTATTAATTTAATTTACATAATTTTGTAGGGTAATAATGGCTTTGGTTTTCGTCTGACCTTTTGGAACAGATTACGAACAAAAACCAAGGTGCCACTATGTACAAAATCTACACGTCAATTGAATACGCCCCACTGGTGTTTCACATGTTGAAACAGACATTCTAAAGAATTGGCGCACTTATCACAGGAAGCCACTTTAGGTGTATGTGGCTGTTTTCCAGCCCATCGATACAGATTAGCATTCAGCTGTCTGCCACTGATTCTCCTGCTATCTGATCAAGTTTGGCCTGCTGACCGACAGCCACTTTGCCACACAGCCAAGCAAATTCAATCAGTTATTTATTAAGCTTTTCAAGCCTCTTTCTCTGGCGGTCGGTCAGCTCTGAAAAGAGACCATTACACTCTGAAACTTGCCCGTTGGACCTTAAGTAGACCTGTCAGCTCCCTTGATGTTGAAAAGTAGCACATTTGTCTGAACTGTCTGTCTGTCTTTCAAGGCTCCAGTTAGGAACTGTCGTTATGATCCAGGACAAGTTATTTCTCTCTTGCTCTTTTCCTCTTTATCTAATAAATTCTACAAAAAATCTGCCGAGATAAATATGCAGTTTTTGTTTGGTTCTTAAATCATTCTCCTCTGGTAAGCCACCATTACAGTCACTAATGATATAAACTATTGCTAATCCTGGCAGAGGAACACATTTAGTAATCTAAGTTAACCATGGTCAACGATGCTATCTGAACATGCATAACTGTTGTTAATCATTGGAACCAATTTGAAAGTATACAAGTGTATTTGGCACTTAAAAGAAATAGCTACATCAGCAACATGGACGAATTTTAAACAAAAACAATGCTACGCGCCGACATTAATGGTAAACATTAAAAAAAAACTAAATGCTTTAGACCACGGGTCTCAAATTCAATTTACTGCAGATGCTGGAGGTAGAGTCTGGGTAAGGCTGGGTCGCACAAAGTATTCACTTCAGATTCAGGTTTTGAACACGTGACTAAATTTGTTAAATACTTCTACGAGCAGCTATTGTGACCCTGAGCTATGGTAGTCATCAACAATGTATAATTAGATGTAAAAAGTGTACATTTTGACACTTTTGTAAATTCCACAGGAGATGATCAGAGACTTTAGCTTGCTTGTTTTCGTGTTGCCCTGTGGATGTTTGTTGTGCTATAATTTTTGTGTTTGCACCGTTATTGTTCTTTCTAGTGGTATTGAAGATTACCATAATATATTTAACTATTGGCTGCTCACAATTATGCTATTAAAGGGGAACTGTAATTTTTTTCCCCCCCTATAATTCACAATCCTTACGAGAGACAGGAACACACATCTTTTTTTTTTTTTATGCATTCTAACTCGGAAATAAACATCTGTTTACAATGTAGCCAATGTGTTTATTGCGTTTGTTTCGACCATAAAACCCAATAAATAAAGATCCAAAAAGCGCCAAGAATACTCCAGTTACATTTCGTGACTTGAATATTAACCAAGTATTAGCAATATTGTTATTATAAGCGCTAACGTTAAGGAGCAAAATTTAGGGGAAAATCGATCAGAGATAGGGATATTGCTAATGCTGCTGTATTGGTATCAACAGCTGGTAAACGGCTTTCTGGCCTCTGGGCTTGTGAAAGGTAATTCTAGATTATAAATCATGCCTCTTACTTTGATAGTAAAATGATGTGGACAAAAACTGAGAAGTTGGTACACTTTGACAGCCAATTTAGACCCAGAGAAGGCAAGAAAGACCAACGAAAGACGCTGGTTTGCACCCACTCTTTTTTTTTTTTTATCTTCGCAAGTATTAATAATATATCAACATCCTAAAAGTCGGCATCCCATTGAGAGCATACATTGTACAGCAGGTGATGTTTGAATATGTTTGTTGTCTCTCATGATGTCTGCATGAATTGTAATCAGTGATGTTGTTGAAGGAAAAAAATATCGTTGTGATGTCTCTGTGAAAATAATGTGCCGCCCTATGCTTAAAATGATCAAAATACGTAAATATCACATGTTCATATGAATGTGCCTGTTACTCCATTACATATATACTTACAGAAGGTATATAAAACGCTGGAGGTTTTTGGATGTGTTTTTGAGCGCTTTATAAGCGGAATAGAGTGACTCCAATAGGCTCCATTGTAAGCTGACTTTTGCTCAAATGTATTTACTAGTTAGAGTGCTTATACAAAAAACATGTATGCTTGTCTTGCATAAGGATTGTGAATTATAGGCAAAAAAAAAAAAAAAAGCAGTTCCACTTTAAGTAAAAGGCCACAAATATGGACCAGCAAATGGCCCACAGGCTGTGAGTTTGAAATTCCTGCTTTATCTAAATTGAAAAAAATAACCACTGACTCAGTTAATACACAATAGACAACAGTTTTCTTCAGATATAATTCAAGTTAATCATCCTAAAGTTCGTGGAATTATGATCTTTAAAAGTTGTTTATGCGCTCTCTGAAACGATCACTGTGTGCAGGTGTGTCTAATGATATGACCGGTTGAATTAACACTATGTTTATATTGTTTGTTTATTTCCGATCATGTCTGGAAAAAAAGTGTTGACAATTTAAATATATATATTTAAACAGAGTACATTTAAAAAAAAAAAAAAATCATGATTAAAGTATCACGATTTATTTTTTGAAAATGTAGAGAGGGTGAGTCTCAATTTCATTTGCAATCTGGAAACGCCTCCAGGCCACAATCCAACATCTTACAGACAGAATCAAAAACGGGTTATGAAGGTGACTGAAGAGCAAAATTTACACCAAAACATATCCACATATACATATACATATTATCTAGAGACTAGACCACACAAAAATATTTAATATAAAGATTAAAATCATCATAGGGTCCCCTTTAATTGTTGACTCACACCACATGACCTGTGTTATTTCCTTCAGAGTTCAACCTTCTATTCCGAAGGTTTGATTATTCAATGCCTTAGTTTTCAAATCACTGGGAAACTTTAACAATACAATTTTCCTGGTTAAATGCAACTGTTTTGTTTGACCAGGTGTTATGTCAGCTGCTTTGTGATCATTTTAAGATGTACTCAAGAGGGATGAAGATCTCAAAAAATGTCTTGAAGCCGGGACAAAGTCAGTGAACCTGTATGACAAGGTAATTTTCTTCTGATAAAACAGCAAAAGGCTGCAGGAAAGGGAAAAAAGCTTTGCATCACAGGGGAAGAAAAACCTTAATTCTTCAGTAGTTGACACATAAAAGAAGAATATGAGAATTCCAAGAGTTTTCTTAAGTTAATGTGAAATCCAGGAGGAGCATTTCGTGGATAAGAAAAATCAAGTCTTTGACCATCAAACGGATCAGAGGCTTGATGTCAAAACATTATTTAGAGAAGCTGACTGGACTGCTGCAGGCCTGCAGTTATAGTGCCTTAATGTGTACGCCAACGTTAAAACAAGAAACAACTGGTCAGCACTTTCTCAAATCATCTACCTTGCAATCTTTCGATGGATTAAAAATCACTATAAGGGCTTTAGGTCAGGGGTCTCAAACTCGATTTACCTACAAGCCACACAAAATATTCACTTCAGAATCCAGTTTTAACCACGCGACTAAAGTTGTTAATTATCTTTACCAGCAGCTAGAGGAAATCATTATAAATGTAAAACTAAATGTAAAAATGTTTTATATTTTGAAACTCTTTAGTTCTCCATGAGATGGACAGAGACACTTCCGCTTTCTTATAGGAAGATGTTCTTGGTGTTGCCCAATGTGTGTTTTTTCATTGTAATTTTTGTGTTTTTACCGTTATGGTAATTAGAGTGTAGTGGTATTCAAGTTTGCCAAAATATATTTAACTATTACAGGGTGTGCAAATCGTAACTTTTTACTATGAAGGACTACAAGATATTGGCCTGTGGGCCGCAAATGGCCCGCATTCCGTGAGTTTGAGACCACAGCTTTAGGCCAATTGAGAAGAAAAACTTTGTAGAAATACAAATAAGGTGATATCAGTGTTAAATAAGGTACTCTATTTGCCAACACATTCACCTAATTAACAGGAGATATTTTTAAATATTGATTTTTATCAGAAGAACAAACAATTCAGTTTCCACTCAGCAGCTTGTTGCTTATTTTTCCTCCTTTTCTCATCTGTCAAACCTAATGGTTTAATTCATTATTATGTTTTTACTTTTCTGATTCTATTTTGTTTTATCCCCATGGACAATTTTTACAGCATTAAGGTAGACATCTAAGTAAAAATGTAAGTTTCCCTTTGAGACAACAATGGAGATAAAAACAGATAAATGCAGGGATGTTTTTTGTTACCTTGTTTGGCCTCCTGCAATTCCAAAGTGAGACACCGTCTCTTCTCCTCTACCACAGTAACATGAGGTAGCTCCTTGACGACTATTTCAGCAGCAGCAACGGCAGCAGCAACCGCGGCTTGCAGCCCCTCGCCTTCCAGCAACTATAAATACATTAATTCGTTGGGAAAAAGTATTTCAAATCACATGATGTCAAGAGTCCCGTTTCAATCTAAAGCGGAAAAAAACCAACCTTGTCCTCGTCTGAGTCGTCATCCAGCTTAACTCTGTTTTTCTCTAGGGGCAATAGGTCATTCTCCTTTGCCTTGATGGCAAAACAGATTGGGGCAAAAGAGGCTGCAAACAGCACAGAAACAGCCAATATTCAGAACATC